>NC_134889.1:30966948-31001948 GCF_041734735.1 Babylonia areolata
ACCGAGCAACACACTAGACGCCACGTTCTTGGCATCAGAGATCTTTTCCCATCCCTCTTGCGGCCAGTCAGTGGCGGCTGTGTGTGTTTGTGTGTATGTGTGGGTCTGTGCTTTTGAGTGCGTTTATGAATGCGCGAGAGTGAAACTGTACACAGGTGTCAGGAGAGATATGTGTACGTGTGTGTGTGTGTGTGTGTGTGTGTGTGTGTGTGTGTGTGTGTGTGTGTGTGTGAGGGGAGGTGGGAGTGCAGGGGGAGGTGGGGTAGAGGATGAGGTATGTGAGTGTATGCATGCCTACACTGTGGGAGCAACAGGATATTGGAACGTGTATATATATATATATACATATATATATATATATATATATATATATATATATATATATAT
This sequence comes from Babylonia areolata, assembly GCF_041734735.1. NCBI lineage: Eukaryota > Metazoa > Mollusca > Gastropoda > Neogastropoda > Buccinidae > Babylonia > Babylonia areolata. The sequence goes on from NC_134889.1 coordinate 30,967,336, forward strand.
ATATATCTTTGTATGTACGTGTGTGGGGTTGGGGGTGGGAGATATGGGCGTATGTGTGTGTGCTTGTACAAGTAAGTGTTCATCTCTGTGAGTGTGTGTTTGTGTGTGTGTGTGTGTGCCGTGGAAGCTGCGATACGTAGACTAGAAATGAGTGTGTGGAGGAGGGGGTAGAGGAGGTGCAAGGTAATGTGTGTGTGTGTGTGTGTGTGTGTGTGTGTGTGTGTGTGTGTGTGTGTGTGTGTGTTGGAGCTCATGTACGTTTATATGTATTTGACTGTGCTTTCATATGTGCTTGTACAAGTAAGTGTTCATCTCTGTGAGTGTGTGTTTGTGTTTGTGTGTGTGTGTGTGTGCCGTGGAAGCTGCGATACTTAGACTAGAAATGAGTGTGTGGAGGAGGGGGGTAGAGGAGGTGCACGGTAATGCGTGTGTGTGTGTGTGTGTTGGAGCTCATGTACGTTTATATGTATTTGACTGTGCTTTCATATATGTGAAACTGCATGTCTGGTGCATTTCTGTTATGCATGTGTGGGTGTATGTGTGAATGTGTGTCTTCATATTTTACATTTATTTGCTTATTTATCACCATTGTTGTCTTATTTATTTATTTATTTATGTTTTATTATTATCATTTTATTAGTATTACTAATATTATTACTACTACCTTTTTCTATATTATAATTATTATTTATTTATTTATTTATTTATTTATTTATGCAAGCTTATCTATTATTTATTCCCCCGTTTTTTTTTGTGGTTTTTTTTTGTGTGTGTGTGTGTTTTTTTGTGTGTTTTTTTTGTGTTTTTTTTTGTGTTTTGTTTTTTCAAGGCCTGACTAAGCGCGTTGGGTTACGCTGCTGGTCAGGCATCTGCTTGGCAGATGTGGTGTAGCATATATGGTTTTGTCCGAACGCAGTGACGCCTCCTTGAGCTACTGAAACTGAAACTGAAACTGATCTATTGTCTGGTCTGCCTGCTTCATCCATTCAGTCCCTTCAGCGCATACAAAACTCTGCTGCCCGACTCGTCCTCAGAAAGAAAAGATCTGAGCACATCACTCATCTTTTGCAACATCTCCACTGGCTCCCTGTCTCACACCGAATAAAGTACAAGATCAGCACTCTATGTTATAGATGCATTCACAAAACTGCCCCTACCTATCTCTGCGGCTGCCTTCACCTGTACACTCCATCTCGCTCACTACGATCGGCTTCGGATCCACTCTGTTTACGCATACCCAGATTCAAACACTCGACTGTTGGCCGTTGTTCTTTCTCTGTTTCTGGACCTTGTGATTGGAATGAACTTCCCTTTTCGCTTCGTCAAGTCTCCACACAGCTCTTTCAAGTCTGGCCTTAAAACCCACCTCTTCCCAAAATAGCCTCCCTTGCCTGCCCTTCCTTGTCTTTAGTTTCTACAGTTTTAGAGTTATGCATGCGTGTGGATGACTGGTGTGAAAGCGCTTTGATTTGTCTCTGCACAAGATCCAGCGCTATATAAATACCATTATTATTATTATTATTATATCTGCTAGGCAGATGCCTGACCAGCAGCATCTCAACGTGCTTTGTCCGGCTTATATATCAGATATAGCAGTCTATCTATCTATCTATCTATCTATCTATATTTGTGTACTAATCAGAGTGGATTTATTCACATAATTTTGCCAGAGGACAACACGCCACTTTTTCAGTGTGCCAATTGCGTGCTGCACGCGGGACCTCGGTTTACTGTCTCATTTGAATGACTAGATACTTAGTTTGATTTTTCCAGTCAACCTTAGGAGAACACACACACACACACACACACACACACACACACACACGATTTAACTGACCCAGAATATGGGGTGTATAAGGTGGAGTGTATCATTTTATCTGTCATTGAAAGCAAGTGTTTTTTTCTGCATCAGTGGACTGCTCCTGGAGACATGCACCTCGCAAATATGGGTTGTGTTCAGTGGCCTGTTCACATGGTCTCTGAAGGTGTGATGTTCCTAGTCTTTGGAAACATGAAGTGAATCAGCCCAGAACCAAAGAACACAATCCATGTTCTTTGGATGACTATGGTCCCATAGTTCGGGCCCATATTGTCATGAAATGTCCGGACACATTTTTCTTAATCAAATTGCGTCGCAAACAAGTATCAGATTTGCTTTTTTCATCTCAACTACAGTGAGTGACTGCTGTCCTTTGTATTAAATTCAGTCTCATTCTTACACACATGTACAGAATCCATATATACTTCTATATTACGTGATTTGGGTACACACAGGCACACACAAATTGTATCCAAATGATGGCTTATTTGTGATTTATGAATTCATTCGCAAGAAAGAAAAAAAAATGACACTAGAAAACTTTACTTAATTCACCATTTATTTGAATAATAACCATCCACGTGAAAACAGCAACAACAAATAAATAAATAAATATTTATATCGCAGTGCATTTACCACTTGCAGTAATGCAAAAAGCTATCACACACAGAAGAGTCACGCTTCACAAAACATCGAAGAATGGAAATGAAGATAGGAAAAACATCAATGCCAAAGCAAACAACATCTCAACTGGAAAACTCCATCTCGAAAACCGCTCCCCTCGAAAAACATCCTCCCGGTCGACAACCACTCTTCTTTCCAACCATATGAGCTTAGTTCCTTTCACACCCAGTTGATCATATCAAAAACCACATCTCTACCAGTACGACTGTTTGATCAAACATTAAATGAAGAACAGACACAGACAACAAGACACAAACGACGGCACTGGCCATCTTTCTGGCGAGGTATACCGTTGGTCGTGTTCACAGTTGGCATCTCGTCGAGGCAGTGCAGGGCGTAGTCTGCCACCATTGCTGTAATTGAATCAGTGGGCTGAGATCAGACTGGTCAGTTTGGTGGGTGGGAACTGACTCGCTGACTCGAGTTCTGTTTCTTTACAACACCAGTGCGTGAGAACTTGGTGAGAAGTCTTCAGCTCAGACAACTTCCGTTTGCGTGAGTAACCGCCCCTAAGTGCAGCAGTCACGGGGCAAATGGCGTCTGCTGCACCCCGTTCCACAACAAATAGTTCACTCACGCTGTCGAGTTGACAGAGGCCAATAAACAATGCTGTTGCCTTTCCACTTTGCAGCCACCACAGACCTCATACAATAACAGCTATTGGTTCTCTGAGGAAAGGCAGATGACTCACTTTGTATAAATATATCAAGATGCAGCGCATCCATCCTACATGAACGAAGCACCTACACTGAAGCACGGGTCGTTTTAACTGCTCACTTGGATGAACATGAATGCGCGCGCGCGCACACACACAAACACACACTCTCTCTCTCTCTCTCTCTCTCTCTCTCTCTCTCTCTCTCTCTCTCTCTCTCTCCCTCTCCCCCTCTCTCTATCTCTGAGTTTCAGTCTCTGTCTGTCTGTTTGTCTCTGTCTCTCTGTCTATCTCTCTCTCATAGTCTGCAGGGTGGCAAATGGTGATAGTTACCCCAGCGGGGAGAGGGATTTTTCATAGTGATTTATTTTAGTGTGTGTGTGTGTGTGTGTGTGTGTGTGTGTGTGTGTGTGTGTGTGTGTGTGTGTGTGTGTGTGTGTGCACATTCGTACATACACACATTCTTACGTGTATACATACATACGTATGTACGAACATACATACATACATACAGACAGACATACAGACATGTCAAACCATACAACGGCTTTTCAGCAAGAATAAAATGTTCTTGGAACTAATCCCATCAACTACCATGCAAATGTAGAACATTAAGCCCACAAGAAAAGGTAACGCTATAAACAACAACAAGAAAACAAAATAAAAAAAAGGAAAGAATGAAAATTTGCCAATTTCACACTTCACAAGCACATACACGTAATATGAACAACAATAAGGGAATATGCCGCTATAAACGTAGTAAAACTACTGTCACTCACTCTGTCTCATTCGAAATTCATTAACAATTATTCGCAGGAAAGTGCATGTTTTACAATTGGTATTGAAGGACCTGTGTGTTATTGCTGCACGCCCATAGAGACCTTAAACATGGCTGTTCACCATGCACTTTCAGTTCACAAGGTGTGGTTAAACGGACACGTGCACTAGTGGTCTAGGTATGACAAGCACACAGTGTGGACAGGAAGATGAGCGAAGGCCACTCTTTCCTCTTTACTGAACTGCGCTTAACTCCCTTCGTTGTGTGCCAGCCAGGATATCTCACTGCTGCCTGACAGGATTCAGTTTATGATACAGGAAGATGATATACATCATGGCATCACTCCGGTTTTCTTTTTTATTTGTTTGTTGTTGTTGTTTTTAAGGCAAATTGCGTGATTTTAACATATGCATGAAAGCCAATCCATTAAACCTTCTTTGGACTCCAAACACAGTGGCAACTCGTTTTACATGCACACCGCTCTTTGGAGTCAAAGAGAGAGAAACAATACATCCAGAAGCCGGACGTCACACCTTTGCGTTAAAAAACATGCACTTTTAACTGATTGCTACAGTCCACAAAACACTTTTTGTTAGCCTACACAGCATGATGTGACAAATCAAAAGTTATGAAAACGTACCTAACTTCTGCTATGAAGACAAACTTCAGTGCATTGAAAGTATGTTGTTGCTGTCGGTTCAATGGACGTATGAAGCATGACTACAGCACTGTGCAGAGGCACACTAGTGAATGTGTAAAATGAGGGGAAGATCTAGCGAGGCTTGGACTAATAACAATTATGGAAGTCACTGATTTCCCACTTCGTTCTGGGCATAATAACAAGGGGTGAAAGAATAATGGAAGGAGAACAAAGAGAAGCAGCCAGGATTGGTAGGGCAAAATTCATGGGCCTACCATCGCTCTGTTGTGTATCAAAATGATCGATGACATTGATCATTGATCAAAGCCTTGGACCTGTCAGAGAGTCTGTCTGACAAGTGTTAGTCCAGCTAACCAAAACCTCTCAGGCTCGACACAAACAAGAAGACTTCTTAATAAGTGATTATATGACCACAGAAGATGGCAAAATTTGGAGCGAATTGCAACGCAGCCCACAACGTGATGAACACATCCATGGAACACACACACACACACACACACACACACACACACACACACACACACACACACACACACACACACACACACACACACACACACACACACACACACACACACACACACACACACTAAAAACCATGGGTGAGACCAACGGTCCAATACAACCTAACTGGAGTTTTACCTGTCTGTAATTTTTTTCCACTTGGAGGAAAAAAAAAACGTGATCATTCCATCAACCTGCAGTTTTTCGAACATCTTTTCTTTCAGTGATATCAAAAACGTATGGAAAAAAGCTGAACGGTTCTTGCCTGCCTACGTGTTCCGAACGCTAGTTTGCTTGTCACAAAAGCAATCATTCCTGGGAGATGTTCCCCCTCTTTAATGCTTACAACTTTCGTGAAAAGAAAGTTTCGCTCACAATGGGAGGCATTCTGGAAAAAATGATTTTTTGGAGAAGTAGAGAATGAGTGCTGTTTTTTCACCAAATGCCTCTGTTAATAAGATGTTAATAAGGTGTTATGCACGTACAATCAGCCTTCATTATATTCCAGTGTGCATGTGTTTTCATTCGTTTTCAGCACCAAGCTGTTCCCAGTTTGCTCGATATTTTCTTTTTCCTGCCCAGAATGCATCAGCTCCAATACATTTGTCAATTTGACAGATCTGTTAGAACGCAGATACACCATTATGATCTCCTCCATAATTTGGGGGTCCAGCTTGGGAATTTCACCCTTGAGGTTGCACAAGATTCTTTTCGACTTCTCATTGATTTTGTTTCGGTTCCGCCTTTCTTTCAGGCTGTTCAGTGTATACAGAAAGGGGTTCAACGCCGAGTTGAGGGGCAACACAAACACTGCGACCCATACGCTGACCTCGCCGGGAATGGGGACGCCACATGAAGCCAGGATGCCCATCAGCCCGACAGGAAACCAGCAGCAGAAGTCAGTGAAGACAACCAGGAACAGCCGCCGAGCAATAGTACTTTCCTCTTCCTGCTGTTTGGTCTTCACAGCTGCCTTTGCTTTCCGCACGGCCCAGTAAATGGCCAACTGTCCTATTCCAATGAACAAGAAGAGGAGACAGTTCATGATGATGAAAATCAGAAAGGCATACATCTGTCCTGAGAAGTGATGGCGGGTGATTGGCAAAGGGAGACAAATGCTACTCTCCCCGTAGAACTCAAACTGACCGATGAAAGGTACAGATGCCAGAAGGATATCAAGACCCCATGCCACACAGCACATCATCATGGTACATTTGGCACTCATGTGAAGGTGCGTTTTGAAGGGAAAACAAAGCTTTAACAGCCGATCAAACGTAATTAAACAAATGATAAACGCCGACACTTCACTTGATATAAAACCCACGAAACCGGCAAGAATGCACACAGTACTGTGTCTCCATGCCTTTTCATGGGCAACATAATGATTTCGGTAATACGTGTCTGCGGCGCCTATCACCATCATATAAATACCCATCAGAAGATCAGAAATACACAGATGGCTCACCAGTACACGAAAAGATGTTAGTGCATTTCGTTTCCTGGTTACTGATTTATAAATAAGCACGCCAGAATTTCCCAGCGTTGTCAGCAAAGTAACACCCCAGAGACAAACTCTGAAAAAGCCCAGCCTTAACAGATCATAGCAAGAAGAAAGTTCGTTTGTGGGGGCATGGCATTCTAGCATTTGGGGATGAAAATATGAACAGCACAATCTGTAATCATCTGTTCGCAGAAGTTTCAAAGAATTTACGCCTCTGAATACATTCTCATTATAGTTCTCAATCTTGTTATTCCGAATGTCAAGACTGTTTAGATTGGACAGAACGCCAAAGGCATTGTCAATAATGTCGCTCATGTTCACATTTGTCATGATCAAACATTGAATATGGATTAAACCAGCCTGTTTAAGAAAAGATGAGAATGCAGCATTCAGTTTGGTGATCACTGGGTTGCCAGAGATATTCAAATGTTTCAAACCAATCAAGTTTTCCATCTGCACATACGTTAATCCTGACAATGAATTGTAGCTCATGTCCAAAACCTCCAATTGTGGCATATCCACTAGAGATATATTGTTCACCTGACAGAATGAAACATTTAAGAAGCGTAGAAATTCAAACACAAACATTTCCCCCAAGGCTGGACTTTTTACGCCACTCAGATCCAGATACCGTAGATACCAAAAGTCAGACACTGGCCACGGCGGGGCATGGCATGAGCAGGCGAAGCCTTCACATGTGCAGTTGGAGGGATGCAACAGACTGCAGTACCTCTCATCATCCTTGTTAGGGCAGTGGGGTATACCGTCACACACAAATTCTGGATGTACGCAGTTACCAGAGTACTGGCACCTGTAAAACCCAGGGCAGGTGACATTTTCGTGTGGGGTACTCTCATCCTCACCTTGAAGGCAGTCAAGCTCCCCGTTGTTTAGCAAAAAAGAGGGAATATACAGTCCATTACTACAGCGAAAATATCCTTCTAGGTTGACAGCTGACTTACTGACGAGATTTACACTTGACATGCCATAGCCGTCCAGATGCACAACAATAACACCACCCAACACTGGCACTTTTTTTTCTTTTCCGTGTTGTACAACATAAGTGCAGCTTTTGAAGTAAGGAACATAGGACCTGGGAACACAACCTACTCCGTTACACTTGCTTTCCTGACAAATGATGCAGTCCTGTTCATCAGTATCGTCAAAACAATCTGGAATACCATCACAGCGATTTTTCCTTGCTATTACTTGGTGGTTCTTACAAATGTAGAAGTTATCATTTTTGTTCAGAATGCGTGGAAACAGACATTCTTTTTCATCGCTACCATCTGCACAGTCTTCTAGTCCATCACAGACCAAGGTGTAGTGTACTGGTGGTCCATACTGACAGTGGAATAGAGGGAAGTGGTTGGGGGACCACTGTGTGGACAGAACATTGTCCTTCCACTGACACTGGTGAAAGACGTGTACAAGAGATTCATCATCGCACTGTTTGGTTAGGAATCTGTGCACACTGCGTGTGGTTGTTGCCAGACGTACACCCAGAATCTGTTTGGTGTCCGTTTTTGTAACCATGGGATTTGGTTTCATGCACAGGTAGCCAGATGGACGAAAATCTGGCAAGGAACATCTCAAAGGCAAAAAACGAACATGTGGGAAAATAGTCATTGCTGCACAATCAAACATCGTTCCTGCCTTTTGGATGTTTCTCGCTTCATAAGCTATAGCACTCCCACCAGTTCCCCACTGCCACATATAGCGATACAGATGCTGGTGCTTCTTAGACACCGGTTTTATTTTGTGGAGATTTATTGGAACTGAGTTGGCACCACTCTGATAGATCATGTTCACTGCAAGGTATATCCCCTTTTTATCAGGCAGGACAGCAAGTGTTGCCCCATATTTATTATGACACTCTTTGGCTGCCATAAATGGATCTGTGATTTTGACTCTTCCTGGTACATACCCTTTCGAGTAAAGAACCACCATTTTAAGACAGTGTTCACGGTACGGGACCCAGTCCCCACACCCCTCCTGCCTGTAGTCACAGTCTTTTTCATCTTCATCGTCAACGCAGTGCTTCACACCATCACAGGCAATGGCCTCAGGCACTGGAACACTTGTTGAACAGTTGAACATCACGACGCTGCTTCCAGTCACGCCCTTTACGCTGACTTCCCGGGGCAAACTGCTCACAGGGTAGATGGCGAAGCTGACATTGAATGATGACCAACGGCTGTTTTTTTCTCGAGGGGCTTCAATCTGTAAAGCGACTCCACCCCTGATTACTTTTATGCGAGAGGAGTAGTCGTACTGTCCCCACACGTAAACTTCCGTCACATTGGTGTGAACGTTGCCAGGGTTCAAGCTGCTGAGGCGTAAGTAATTGGAATGTTTCATGTCTACTTGCTTCACGTGTAGCACAGTACCATGATTGGAAGGCACCAACACGATCCACGTCCTGACGTCGTTACACTGGAGGAGTCTGTCTCCTTTCCACCTGATATAACCTCTCTGTCGTGTTAAGTTTGTTAGGACACGCAGACAGGGAGTGGCTGAGGAGGTAGAGTTAGCCAGTGGTCGTCCAGACAGGGAGGACACAATGTGTGACAAATCGGGGAGTGGGGCTGAGCTGGTACCAACCTGCAGTGCTGTGCTACTGGCAGGGAGAGGAGGGGCAGACAACAAACACACCAGTGTCACTACAGCACAGATAGCTGACGGTAAAATCCTGTTCCATGTGTCACTACCTCCACCTGGAAACAGATGTTTGTTAATACCACTTGTGTTGCTGTTGATCACAAACACTTATTATTGATATAGGCTGACACGGACTGTGTTGTAGTGAAAACGTTGTTTTTTTTTTTGTTTTGTTTTGTTTTGTTTCTTTGTTTGTTTGTTTGTTTTGTTTTCTTTCCAAAATGATTTCCCCATGCAAAACTCAGACAGCAGCATGTCAGTCCTACTTAATTCAGCATGTTCCTGTTCAGCTGCACGCGAACGTAACTGTGTTTGTAAATATATTCATGACACGTTCTTGGCAAAGGTACTCAGTTGATTTTAAGAAAATAAACTTATGATCATGTTGTTTTGCTGTTGGTGCTGTTGTTGATGTTTTCTTTCGTTGGTTCGTTGGTTGCTTGCTTGTTTGCTTTTGTGTTTCTTAATTAAATCTCGATCTTTCATTTTTCAGTGGAACTGGAAATAGCTTTGCTCATTTACAAGATATATCTTAAAAAAAGAGAATCAATCATAATCAATCATAGGTATTATTCCCCAAACCGAAAATTATATAACTATCAATTCTGAAAACATTTCAGTTCCAAAACATCGTTACCAATCTGTAAACCTATAAAGACTGCAAGCTGTTATCACAATCCAACCTAGATGAGTAGAAAATATATCACTATTTTCAGAGAAACGTCAAGACAGAAAGCCAGATAGAATAAAACTCTGAACGACAAAGATGCGTTCCCGACTGTTCATAATCAATACATGCTAAACGCCGTTCAGTATGGAAGGGATCGGAAAAGTGGTAGTTCCAGAGGAAGTCGTCGTAATGAAAGGATGAATAAGTATAAATTCAACTGCAGAAAAATGGCTGATTTGGAGTCGTAAGTTATCAAAAACAACTTTTCAACGACATGTTTTCGAAACAAATTTCGTCAACTGTTGAAAAGGAAAGGTTGGTTTAGAGTTGTAAGTTATTACGAACAACTTCTGAACAACATGTTTTCGAAACATACTTCGTTATTGTTTACCTTACTGTAAATGTCAAAACTGGGAAGATCATATCCAAGCTGCAGACGTTGTCACGTGGCTTGTTCTGCCTGTTGTTGCTGAAGGAGTATATCACTAAGTCAGGAAGGCCAGAAGCAAATCATGCAATAAAAAATATTTTCTTCACCTCCCTTACAACACGTTGTGCCTGTGGAAAATTCAGTTCAATCAACTAGTGATTATATTCTGTAAGAAGTCATTCAGGAATGCCATGATGGGCAAACAATTTTCTTGTGACGGTGTTGATTACAATGCAAGGAAGATGATCCGTTTCCATATATACTGAGTGATGGACAACCACAACAAACCATTGTAGACATTTTTGTTGCCACAAGTCTACCACTAGTTGTTGAGTTGTTCCATCTGCAAATGGACTAAGAAACAATGGGATTTTCATGTGTGTCAAAAGTCAAAGTCAAAAATATTTTAATGTCAGGCCTCTGGTCCATAACATGAGAGATGACATGTTCTGTGCACAGGGGAATGTTTACATTTTTGTAGCTTACTTCCACACATTCATTGCTTTGTGAACAAAAATATACAGCTGAAATCAAACAGATTCATTAGTACTAGACATAAGTAAGCAGAATTTAAACATACATGGATTTCGAGAATACTTTGGCGGAATGAATTCATTTCGTATTTAATCATACTTGGGGCATATAAGAAAAAAAGTGAAATTCTGATTCTAATGTGTTCTTGCAAAAAGGGCACCATTTCTTTCTGTCCTGGCTGGGTTTATATTGTAAATAATGTGAATTAAGAGGTGACATACCAATTCTAAATCTTGAAAGTGTTTTGCGCTGTTGGCAATCTGAACAAGATACAAATAAGGGCTGATCACTAGGGTATGAGCTGAGAATAAACATAATATAAATCATGGGACTGCAGCAAATCGGGTCAACTTTGAGCATAACAATCTATGAGCCTTTGCTTAAATTCCTTGATAAACATATGAATGTTACCAACGCATTGTGCTTTCCAAACCACCCCAAAGCCATATGTATATAAAATATTGCGAATTTTACACACCCACGTGATATAGTTTTGATTTTGCAAAAACAGAAGCATGTTATAGGCTTTCATTGGATATCCATTTTCATTCATTGAAACTAATCGAAGCCAAAACTTGATGCAGCTTATGTGCATATTTATAGAAATCAGGAATCTACCTGTTTCCCCATATACAAGATGTCTAGGACCCCAAATTCGCTTTAAAGTACATTTATGTACTTTGTCAATGCAATCCTGGTCTTGCGTGAATCCCGAAATTTCTTAACCATATGAGAGAATGGGCTGTATTTGATAATCAAACATTTTGAAATATATGCATGGAGAGTTTTCTCCAACAGACCACAGCAATTTCATGATAACTGACATTCTCTTATGGGTTCGGTCAGCAAGATATTGTAACGTTGGTTGAAACGACAGCTTTGTTGTTAAGAAAATGCCTAAGTATCTATACATGTTAACAATCTTTAACTTTTCAGTTCTATAATACCACACTTCACAGCCGCCGTGGCGAAGTGGTTAGCGTCGCGGACTGACGGCTGGGAGGACGCGTGTTCGAATCCCAGCGGAGGTGGGTTTTTCGGCCCGTGGCTGGCTCCTACCCAGAGTTGAGTGTGCTGTGTGCTTAAATGGGGAGACTGGGACCACACAGTCGAGTGTCATCCACTTCAAGAATGCGTCTTTGGGTGTGTTGCTCTAATTACTTGACCAACACTGCAAGTGTCTGTATCTCTCGGGCCTGGTTAACGCCGGGATATCATTATGACAGGAAGCGTAGAGTACAGCCTTGTCACGCAGTCCCTAACCAAATGGACCTCCATAGCAACATCGTCATCGTCATCGTCATCCTCCTCCTCCATCATCATCAATATAAACAAAAACAGTCTCAAAGTCTGTGGCCTTTCATGCCCTGCTATCATGGTGACCTCAGTTTCGATGCCCCTCCACTTCTGTACTCGGGGTGAGTCCTGTCAATGTCTTAAGTGTTGGCATATTCATGGGGGGCTGTTGTTTGAGGGACGTGGTGGCGGTCTTCACTCTGGGAGGGACGCTCACTCAGTCTGGCTCCGCGACTAAGCCATTACTGTCGTTAGTAGGGGGTCTTAGTAGGTGGTGTCCTAAGTACGTTAAATCAGAACAGGTACCACTGAACACCACCGAAGTGATTCAGCAGCAGTGCAGGGTCTCCTCTGGTGTGTGGCCTCCTGGCGACCTAACATCGATGGTTCCCTGCGGACTGCCGACGCTGGAACTGTGACGGATGAACCCGGGTGTGGCCGTGTATGGGGGAATCTAAATGAGCGGCGTGGGAGTAATGCCACTGAAATGGTGCAGATGATGGGGCAGCAAAAAAACAAAAAAACAAAAACAAAAAAACCCACTTCATTACATGCAAGATAACCACCATTTCTATATGCAACAATATTAGACTTTTCAAAGTTTACCTGCAAGTTGAGACGTTTGGATGTGTTATACAGGATACTGATTTGTGTTTGCAAACCAAGGACACTATCAGAAAATAGTACGACATCCTCAGCAAATGATAATATCAACAATTCTGTGAAATCTGGAGACAGCTGAATACCATGCCTACCATAGTTTAAAACGTCTTTAGTCAGTTCATAGATGAACAAGGAAAACAAAACTGGCGAACACACTTCTCCCTGCTTAAGACCACGTGGGCAAAAGAAAATGTCAGTTAAATTACCACCTACACGAACACGTGTTTTAACAACAGCATACATACTTTTCAGAGCATTAGCCATTTTTCCATTCATGCCAGTTTGGTTCAGAATTTTCCAAAGTTTATCTCTACGTACTGAGTCAAACACTTTACGAAAATCAATGAAAGCATTGTACTACTTTCTGTGCCTTACAAGCTGTTTTTGAATCACACAGATACACAGACACACAGACACACACACACACACACACACACACACACACACACACACATTCACACGTACACCAAGAAGACATGAAAAACATGCCATCCCTCTCTATCCCTTTTCAACTCTCCCCTTCCCCCAGGTATTACGTGCATACCCTCAGAGAGATAGGACGGCACAGAGCCAATCATTGTGTCACTACAAGTGATGACATTCATTAGGTAGATGAAATTCGCGTATTACAAAGGCACAATAAATGAACTTGATTGATGGAATTTAATATAGAGCCATGTGCTGTTTTTGAAGGGTTTAAAACCTGTTACATCATACAATGATTCCATCACAGATATACTCCCATGAGTGCTTTTGTACATATCACGTATATACTCCCTGGAGAGCTCCTGACTGATCACGTGTTCTTTTGTGCATGTCACAGATGTGCTCCTCGGAGGACTCCTGACTGCACACAGTGTGCTTTTGTGCATGTCACAGAAACACTCCTTGGATAACTCCAGACTGAACACAGAGTTCTTTTGTTCATGTCATATATATAATGACTGGAGGACGCCTGACTGCACACACAGTGTTACAGAAATACTTCTTGAAAGACACTTGACTGAACATGATGATGATGGAGTCTCCCGTCGGACAGACAGATGAGTAGGCAGACAGGCTTATCTGTTGGTGTGTGTCCTCATATGGGAGAAGAGGCCGATTCTGGATGCACAGCACTTCCCACAGGTGTTGCAAGGGAAAACGTCTATGTCACAGCTTTGAGGTTTGTCTTCAAGGTGTCCTTGAAACGCTTGCAGGGTCTTCCAAGTTCGCGGTGGCCTTCCTTCAGCTGGCCAAACAACAGCATCTTCAGGATCCAGCTGTCTGTCATGCAGACAATGTGTCCTGTCCAGCCGCTCCTCTCTAGGACCTATAGGTTGGAGACCCTGTCTTGCCACTTTATGCTGAGGATCTTTCGTAGGCATCTCTGGTGAAACTGCTCAAGTTGTTGAATGTGACGGCGATACGTCGTCCATGTTTCACAGCAGTACAACAAGGTGGTCAGCACAACAACTCTGAAGATTTTGATTTTGGTGCTGAGCCTGATGCCTTTGTTGTTCTGCAGCCTGTTGTTGAGTCTGCCAAAGGCAGAGCTGGCCTTGGCAATGTGCATCATCACTTCAACATCAAAGGCTCCGTTGCTGTATAGGGTGCTGCCCAGGTAGCAAAACTTGTCGACTGACTTGATCTCTGTGTCATCGATCTTTATTGCAGGTGGAGGGAGAGGTACTGACGTTCTGTGAGCTAGCTGGTTGGTACATGTACTCGGTCTTGCTGAGGCTGATGGTGAGTCCAAAGCACCTGCAGGAGGTTGAAAACCTGTCCATAATGAACTGCGTGTCCTCAGACTGAATATAGAGCACCGTTATGTATGTCACAGAAATTCTTCTCAGAGTACTTCCCTGCATATCATAGGTGTGCTCCTGGTGGAACTCTTGTCTACACACATAAAAGATTTGTGCATGCTATAGATATATTCATCCAATGCTTAGCTTATATCACAGATTGACAAAAGTCTACAGTTGGGCCAACATCAAAGTGAGAGTTGTTTGATCAATAGTTTCTGCACTGCAATGTGATGTCATTTACAGCCTTGTCTTTTTGTGTGTGAAGGTCTATGACTCTTGAAATTAGGAGGCAAGATTGCACTGGTTCATAGTGCTGCAGCCATGGGTGTTAGTTTGCCTTTGGGAACCATCCCAATACCAGCTGTCCCAAACCCCTCTTTTGGCTGACAGAGTTGGTATGTAACTCTGGCAAGACAAACTCCACTCCCATCAAATTCCAGCCTTACTGTCATGACTCAAATAACTCTGAAGTAGGATCCAAGAAAACAGAATAAATCCAGCTCCTTTCACTATATCAACATTGATCATTAGGAGAGCAACCAAGTCAAATCAAATCAAAAACACTTTATTAATCCACATGGAAATTAAGTTGTGCAATCACAGGCTCGTTGTAAACATTGGCATAAAATCATCATGCACAACATAAGAATAAGAAGAGATTAAAACTAGTCAAATAAGAATTTCCAATAGCTGACGATAGACTACCCCCGCCCCCCCTCCTCTGCACACACACATACTCATGTTATGACAATAGGGTATTGCACAACAATATTTACAAATGAAACCATCCAACAAAAAAAAAGGTATAGATTACTAAAAATGACATGTGCGCACGCACGCATGCACGCACGCACACACACACACACGCACACACGCACACATGCACACACACACACACACACACACACACACACACACACACACACACACACACACACACACACACACACTGTTTTTACTTGCAGAGAAGAACTGCTACGTACAGAAAGGTGCTCTTGGTTGGACATATAATTATAGAGAGAGTCATTCTGTTCCACAGCACCCCTTTCTACAACCCCCACCCCTGCACTATTTCTTTCATCTTTGTTATTTAGTCGATTAGGAGCTAGATTCAAGAGAACATTGTGCCTGCGGGTAAACGTATACCTGTGGTGACTCAAATAACTCTCAAGTTTGCCTGAGGCAAGGCAAACTGCCCGAGTGTAAGCAATACCCGATAATCAGGAAAACAAGGGTCTACAATCCTGAAGGCAATTTACCCTCACTGTCTGCCAAGGATGACTGCCCACGATGCAGAGATAATAAAATTATGGTGGATCTTTTTCTTTAAGTGTTTTGGTTGAGGGAAAACAGGCGTGCTTTATGAATAGCACGTGTTTTGCGAACTCTAGTAAACTGTAGTGTGGTCAGAAGAAAACTGAGAGCATGTGCAGAAGGGAATTACCGGGATTTTCTTAATTGTAGATGATGGGTTAGCCACCTGAGTGCAACATGGTGTCTGGAATACAAATTTTATTTAACTTTCATGTTAAACTGTACCCACAGGTCCATGCAACGTCAAAAGCAAATTGCCTCAAAGCCATAGGGGAGGGTATACTAAAGAATACCACACATAGTATGTGCCCTGAGTTAGTGTTCATTTACCAAATAACGCTTGGGGCAAAGGGACAAGTGAGCTGATCAGTCACACTGTGCAAACATGTTGACCTCCCTTGTATTCCTTTAGACCCCAAAGCGTGAGATGCAATGACTGATTGTTTGTTTGTTTGTCTTGGTTTTTTTTTCTTTCATTTTTTGTTCGTTTGGTTATTCGTATGCTTTGTTTTTGTTATTTGTGTGTGCACCATCTTTCTATATTTTATTTTCCTTGTGATATGAATGTCACTCTATACTCACAGGGAATAGAAGTCATTTGATCCATTTTATTCTGCATGTTGACATTGGGAACACCATCAGTCTGCAAGTGGTATTTCTCAGGCATGTACTGTGAGAGACAAGTAACTGCTATGACCGAGACATCTGATGAGTTTCATTCAGGAGACGGAACACAAGCCATGTCAGACATCAGTAAAGGCCTCTGCACTATGAGGGATTCTACATGCACCACCGCGCGCACGTGTGTGTGGGAGGGGGGGAGGAGGGAGGGTTGGGAACTACTCGCCTTTCCCATCGAGAACCACTTACACATTAACTTACACATTAAAGTCCACAACCCCCCATCCGAATGTCACACTGAATCCCAACACCTCAGAGCAACAGGAAACGAACATCACACACCGGGTTTCAACACAAATGAGCTTACCATCAGCTTCCTTCACGATCTACGAGCAAATATGAAATGATGCTACTCTCTCTCTCTCTCTCTCTCTCCCCCCCCCTCCCCCCCCTCTCTTTCTCTTTCTCTCTTCAAAATAGAACCAATGCTTCTGTATGCTTCTAAAATTGGGGTTTTTAAAATTGGTGGTTTGTCAGAATTAAAGGTGCATACATTTTCATTTAACGATTTCCGAACGTGCCAATGTACTCCTCAAATACAGAGACCGCCAGATAACTCCTATCCTCTAATCATTATAATTGTGTTGAAATGTTTTGAATACTGAATCAGACGAACAGATGAAATGCTCGAATCACAAAAAATAAACTTGGAAAATTGTATTTGGTTTGGAAACTACAGAAAACTTTCAATGAGATAGGTCTCTGAATTTCGTGACCATGCAAAAGAGTTAGATATAGATATATGCAGATAGTTTGGCTACTTTAAACAAGACTTGCATTCAGAAATCAAACATGAGATACAGCTGGCTTTATACGTTCAGAGATATGTTTTTCGCAGAAAAAACCTCCCCCTCACACACACACACACACACACACACACACACACACACACACACACACACACACACACACACACACACACACACACACAGAGAGAGAGAGAGAGAGAGAGAGAGAGAGAGAGAGAGAGAGTCCACACAATATACCACCGAAGAAATGGAAACAAGGATGAATGTACAAGTAAATGAATTATGACCATGGATGGTCTGTGTGATATTTGTTTTTGTTTTCCTTTCCTTTTCTTGTAATCAGCTGTGGCCCTATGTGACGGTTCGCTGTATTTGTTTATTTTCTGCTGTTATCCCTGCCTTGTCAGGATGGTTGTAAATGCATTTGACAATAAATCATCATGCCATATAATGTTGTCATGTCATCTCTCTCTCTCTCTCTCTCTCTCTCTCTCTCTCTCTCTCTCTCTCTCTCTGTCTGTCTCTCTCTCTCTCTCTCTCTCTCTCTCTCTCTCTCTGTCTCTCTCTCTCTCTAACAAAAAAGACAAAAGATGCTAAGATTTAAGAGATTTATTTTTTAATGAACAGGAACTGGAAATATTAAAAAGGATCAAAACGTTTGGAGACAAAGACAATATTTTCTGACAATAGATACATTTGGAAAACCATAAATCATATGAATAACAAAAGATGCAGACACAATGTAGATCAATGAAAACTTTAGCACGCAGTTCTGTGACACACCTGTTTCAACAATAAAATCAGACAACTCAAGCCTTCAAGCCATAATACTTTAGATGTTCTGATGGAACGTTGCAAATCCAGATGTAACAGTGCACTGCTTGTTACCAACTAATGAGTAGTTTCAACCGCAGCAACTGACCGCAGCAGACAGCAGCAGTGTACAACCACTGACCCGTGTTGCTGTTCCTCACAAATATTTTATTAATTGTATATGTGTATGTGAGCTCATATTGTTCAACTTAAAACCACGCCATTGCAGTGTTTTGATTGAAATAGGTATGATATTCCAATTATGTAAAGCAGATTTTCATTGTCAACACATGACCGATACCTCGCCAATCTCTCAAATTAACCAAACCAGCCTTTTGTTTATCGCGATCCCTATTTCAGTCACTATTTCAAGGGAAACGGAAAGCTACAGGCAAGCATCTTGCATGGTTACAACAGTTGCACAACAATCTTTTAACCAAAACTGATAGAGCTTGCCAGCAATGAACTGATTTTTATGAATTTCATACTGCGGTGAATTGCTTTCAGATTGTAAGTGACCTAAGTTTATCTTCAAAATAAAATCTCCATAATGAGCAATTAAATTTACTGTCATTAGAAAGGCTGTGAAACGCTGATGGTTGAGAGGTGTTTCAGTTTCTGTTTGTCAAGGAGGCGTCACTGCGTTCGGATTAATCCATACACGATACACCACATCTACTAGACTGACAACATGACTCAAGGCGCTTTGTGAGGTCTTATATATATATATATATATATATATATATATATATATATATATATATATATATATATATACTATGGGCCTTCAGAATTTTGCCAGACGACAACACTTTTGCTCCAGTGCTCCAGGTGCGTGCTGCACACGGGACCTCGGTTTATTGTCTCTCCGTTCGATTTTCCAGTCAAACATTTGAGAAAGGGCGAACGCGAGAATCGAACAGGACCCTCACGGACTCAGTATTGACAGACGAGCGTCTTAACTATACTGCCACCTTCATCCTCCACTGTGTGTTGGAACTAAGCCTAATCGTTCAATTTATCTTCTGAAAAGGCTCTATCACGCGCATCAGACACACCCCGCTGTCTATGCAGTTCGCTCCTCAGCTACAGGCGAGGGGTCACATACAGACGCTTGACCCGGCAGAGGGTCAACATTTCAGGGAGCGGGTCGTGGCAACTAAGGCCAGAGCACACCCAGCTTGTGTTGGTTGTGGGGTTCCAACAGACAGGATGGCCAAGGTCGTCACTACCTTCTCTCCGTGGGTTTCGAACTCGGCTCAGCCTATGGCTGCCGAAGGTAGCGCCGTTTCCTTTCCTGGCCAGTGTTGGTGGCCTGCACTTCTTGCCTCATCTACTTGGATGGGATATTTATCTATCTGTGTATTCATCTAGTTCTCTATTCATCTCTCTCTCTCTCTCTCTCTCTCTCTCTCTCTCTCTCTCTCTCTCTCTCTCTCTCTCTCTCTCTCTCTCTCTCTCTCTCTCTCTAATTGCTTCATATAAACAGAATTGGCACTGTAAAATGGAAAGCACTGAGAAATATAGATGGTTTTATAATTTTAAAAGTATATTTCAAACAGAAAAATATATCACAGTCGTGACAAACAAGTGGCACCGAACAAGTCTCGCCAGATTTAGAACGAGAACGATTGGGTTAAATGCTTATGAAAAGTGGTTTCAGACTGAGCCCTCGTTACTCTCCCCTTGTCCGATGTGCGGTTATTTAAGGGAGGATGAATTACATTTTTTTGTTTAGTTGTAAAGCTTATGACGATATTCGAGAAAAATGTGTTGTATTTAAAACAAATTTAGCAAAGAATGAAGATATTTTTGGAGTGCTTAATCTAAATCAGGAAACTTCACTACAGTCACTTGCAAAATATATTGCTGAAGCGAATAACATGCGACGGAAAAAACAACAATCATAAAATAGTATCAGGTGTTGCTCATTGTGAAAATTGAAATCTGTGTTGTCATTCTCATATGGAAAATATTTGTTATACATTTAAATGTGTTCTTTTTTTCTTTGTTTGTTTTTATTTCTTACTACATGTCATTACTTTGAATGGATGGTCGGACTCCACTTTGTTGCACAGATTGATTGATTTCGTTTTGGTTTTTGGTTCTCATCAATATTATTACTATTGATGCATGTTGTTATTTGTATTATGAACCCCCATGTCATTAGGGCTGTAAAGCTATTGACATTAAAGTGTTCAGTGTTCAGTGTTCTCTCTCTCTGTATATATGTATATATATATATATGTATATACATATATATATATATATATATATATATATATATATATATATGTGTGTGTGTGTGTGTGTGTGTGTGGTGGTGGTGGTGGTGGTGGTGTGTGTGTGTGTGTGTGTGTGTGTGTGTGTGTGTGTGTGTGTGTGTGTGTGAAACTGCAAGGAGCAGACTTCTCTGATTCCTTGTAGCTGTCAATAAAATATATTATGATTCACCGCCTTCCTTTGTGAGAACAAATCGTTCTGAGGTCGGTGTTCTTCTCAAGACTCAGAAAGTCTGTTTCCAGGACTTCTGGATTTCATTCTTGGTCTCATAATATGAGGCTCCAGTTTTGGTTGTCCGTTGTAGTTCCCATGACAATGCGAACTGAGCAGGACAGGCCCACCACAGGAAGACAGACGTTGCTGTGAGGTCAGTGAGGAAGGAGAGGTCAGACAGACGTTGCTGTGAGGGCAGTGTGGAAGGAGAGGTCAGACAGACGGTGTGAGGTCAGTGAGGAAGGAGAGATCCCTCTCTGCAGGTGGCCTGGTACGTCAGACAGTGGTCCCGTGGCCATCACTTCACCTCAGCAAGTTGGCTGTGTGTTCTGTTTCACGTTCCGGTGGACAGTGATTTTTCTTCTTCTTTGTTCTGTTTTTTGTTTGCTTCCAAGGCCTGATCAACACGTTTGGTTATGCGAAGGTCAGACATCTACTTTTTATTTTTCTTGATTTATTTTATTTCATTTCAGCAGATGCAGTGTGACGTTTTTGGATCTGTCGGACACCTCCTTGAAACTGAAACTGAAGTTCACGCCATGAAGTCTATTCTGTTTTAGTTACAGTTTCTATTAGGAAAAGTCAGTGCGGTTGGACAGATATATATGTATATGTATATGTATGTATGTATATCTATATCTATATATATATATATATATATATACATATATATATGGAGAGAGAGAGAGAGAGAGAGAGAGAGAGAGAGAGACACGCTACACCACAACTGCTATGCAGATGCCTGACCAGCAGCATAACGCAGCAAGCGTTGCCCTCCTCACACAGAGAACAACACTTCTGTTGCCATGGGTTCTTTTTCAGTGCGCCAAGTGCGTGCTGCACACGGGACCTTGATTTATCGTCTTACCCGAATGACTAAACGCTCAGTTTGAATGTCCAGTCAAACTTGAGAGAAAGGGCGAGACCCGGATTCAAACCCAGACCATCACGGACACTGTATTGGCAGTCAAGGGTCTAAACCCTTTCCTCTCCAAGAAAATTCACCGACACCTTGTACAGTGTGCAAAGGTTACATTTGGTAAAAAAAAAAAACCCAGCTGTCCAGAGATGATAACGGTAATTTTTTTTTAGAACTTTGATCACTGTTCACACAAAATACCGTTCATACTGTGCTTGACGAACCAGACATATTGATCTGAGATGGAAACAGAAAGGAAGGCTTGTCATTGTTCTTACTTGTGGAGCGTGTGTGTGTTTGTGTGTGCAAGTGCGTGTCTGTGTGTTTATTTACATTGATTTGCTTGTATAATCAGAGTGTTGGTGTGCTGTTTGCCCAGGAAGAAGATACGGAAAACAATGAAGACACGCCTTTCGCTTTTTGCTTAAATCAAAACAAGACAGCCACTGTTTTCTGTACACTCTGTCCTACCGAACACATTACTTTTCAACGTGTATCGTTTGCAATGGTTTTGTGAGTCATCTTTGCTCTTCGTATGTTGGGACACACATATTATTTTCTCTTCGTTTTTAATAGGTTGTATCCAACGGGTTTTTGTGTTTAACATGAACGGATCCGTTCTGTTTAAGTACGACTATGTACGACGACTAAGTACGACAATATGAATACAACAAAAGCGCGTTAAAGTTGGTGTTTTAGACTGCAAGGGCAGAAGAAGTAGCAACAGCAGCAGTAGCAGGAGCGATAGTAGTAGTAGTAGTAGTAGTAGTAGTAGTAGTAGGTGTTGTTGTTGTTGTTCTTTTATTGTTGTTGTTGTTGTTCTTTTATTGTTGTAATTACAATTATTATTATTATTATTATTATTATTATTATTATTATTATTATTATTAAACTTTTTACCTATTTATTTATTTATTTATTTATTACTTTATGATTTAATGCATTTAGTTAACCTTATTTTCATACATTTTGATTACTTTTTCGACTCACGTATGAAAACAATGTGTGTTCATGTAATAATCTGATGTTCGCGCGCGTGCGTGTGCATGTGAGAGCGTGTGTGTGTGTGTGTGTGTGTGTGTGTGTGTGTGTGTGTGTGTGTGTGTGTGTGTGAGTTCATGTAATAACCCGATGTTCGCGCGCGTGCGTGTGCGTGCGTGTGCGTGTGTGTGTGCGTGCGTGCGTGTGTGTGTGTGTGTGTGTGTGTGTGAGTTCATGTAATAACCTGATGTTCTCGCGTGTGCGTGCCTTCGCGCGCGCGCGCGCGTGTGTGTGTGTGTGTGTGTGTGTGACCATGCTAAACGTTAACATTTTCATTTCCCCAGGAAATACATTGCCTACCAATACCAAATCTGGACTGAATATATCGGGGGAAAATCTTCATAGCCACACCAAGAAGAGAGAAGAGAGAAAGAGAGAGAGAGATTTATAATACATACATACATACATACATACATACATACATACAGAATAGAGGAGGAAAACAAATATTTAAAAAAAAGAACAACAACAACAACAACAACAACAACAAAAACTGCCTGGAGATGGCTGGTCGCCAGTGTGAACACCTGCCACCTCCACACATGGCGAGAAAGTGCAAAACGACGTGCGCGCAGTTCTCTGCCAGTTCTTGTCAGCTGCTGACAGCATCGCTTTTTTGTCTCCTTCAACAGGTCCTTGGGTTAATTGTTTGAGTAAGGCCAACAGATCTTGTGTGGCCATACGAAATTAATGTAGATTTGTTTTGTTAAACTGCTGTCAGCAAATTTTTAAATCCCACAGTGTGCTGTTTGATGGGTTGGCGCACTTCAATACTGGTGATGTGATCAATGTACAACAATGCGATGACACCTCATTTCAGTGGCTTTGGTTTTTCTTTCCAAATCCGCTATGAGGGTCCATGTCTCACATGCGGACATGAAGATGGAATATGCCAGCACACACAAGAGCCTGATCTTGTAGTTTCCTGGAGATGTTATTTCCTACCGTACATTATTTATCTTACATGTTGCTCAGAGAAGACACAGTCAACAGCGTGGAGAAGGATCCCCCATAGCTGGCCAGGACGTTATCATTAAAATGCTGTAGATAAAAAAAAAAAAAAAAAAAAAAAAAAAAATCCACTCTGATGGGTACACAAATATAGATGCATGCACTAAAGACCTGACTAAGCACTTTAGGTTATGCTGTGGTCAGGCATCTGCTGAGGAGATGTGATGTCGTGTATATGGATTTGACCGAACGCAATGACGCCTCCTTTAGAAACTGAAACTGTGTGTGCATTTAAAACCAAATACACCTCACTAAACCGTTGAACGTATTTGCTGTTTTGTTCTTCAGTCAGCTAAAATAATTTACATATCACCTAAAGATCCACCCTTCACTTTTGGGAAGACTGGCATTCTCATCTGAAAATATATCTGTCAATGCTGTCAGTAAATAATCAGGCTGTAAAGTTAACAAACTCCCTTTTCAACTGTTCTCTAATTTACTACGCTAGTTTTCAACATTATCTGAACAGCAATCTGAAGTCAAGGTGTGAAGATGGACGAGATGGAACAGAACACTGTCCCTTCAGCAGTCCTGACTGTCATGGGCTGGTGGCTTCACGAAACAATTGTTACACGTTTGTCATAATGGTCATACGCATTTTCACCCTATTGTCCCATTATGAGTGTTGGGAAACAGGTGGAGTTTCAACTTCAGTAAAACCCAGAATGTAATTTGTGAATTTTCAACATCTTTCTAAACAGTTCTTGAAATCTGAAACACCTGTATGTTTAATGTACGGTTGAGAAAACTATGTACAGCATTCATATAGAAAATGTTGTAGATTATCTGATAACAACGTGGTGCTCATCAAGATACACTTCAGTCTGCAGAGTCTGTACTTGCCTTCAGTCCGTTCAGGTCAAAGTATACTTAAGAACATGATATCAACGTTATCCATTTACGCAAAACCATGCAAGAGTGCTAATGATCTGTGAATTACTGTCACATGATGCCCCGTACTCATAATTGTCACTGGTTGGTTTACGTTCACCAAAAACAATGTGGTCTTTATCAGTTTCTCCACTTAATCACATAACACATCTGTTTTTGTGGCTTTATTCTAGTAGTTTTTGTGAGAAAACAATGCATCCACCATTTTGCTCATCCATTAACATGAGCAATGCATAGCCTATTGACATGTTTGTCATGGGAAGGAAATTTACATACATGTATAAAGATCACGTTAAGGAGTGATCATGGTATCACAAAATTATGGCTTACTCCAGTATAGTGCTACATAATAAACTGATTCACTCGAGTTGCTTTGATGCACTGTAAGCTTTACCTAATCTATACTATCAGTATATATATATATATATATATATATATATATATATATATATATATATATATATATATATATATGTGTGTGTGTGTGTGTGTGTGTGTGTGTGTGTGTGTGTGTGTGTGTGTGTCACTCATGTCCAACTATGACCATCAGAACAGCAGAGGAGGCAACTGTTGTTCTGACTATCTGGGCTAGAATTTGATTATAGTGGAGAGTGTCTTGCCCAAGTACATCCCCACTCTCTCAGCCAAGAGGGTTTCAGGATGGTTCCCAAAGGCCAACTAGCCTACAAGGCCAGTCAGTGTACTTTCACTAAATCAGCATAGCTTCAATCACTTTAACTGCACTATTTAAATGTATTAGAAATGTCATTTGATGTCAGTGTTTGGTCTTCACACATATGCATTATCTCATCTTATGTTGTTGCTTATCCCAAACCGAGCGATAGTCTTTCCATGTAATACGTATACATGTGCTTTACTATTCACTTGTGCCAACATGTTGTGCTAATGACATTTGTTTGTGTCATTCCAGTCACTGTCTTCCTCTTATCTCTTCTCCTCATCCTAGTTTTATTTCTTCTTCTCATTTGTTATATCTTCTTATAACTATTGTAAATAAAACAATAGAAAACCCTTTTGTGACTGCCCTCTATATGTTCTTGGCCTGTGCACGGGGATTTTCGTCTAAACTTTAATTCAGTAAATCATTAGTTACTTCTTTTGTACCGTACCCTTTTATGATAAACCACTTGGTTCATAGCACGGCTACATAATTATCTCTTACTTCGTGCCTGAGGGACCCGTGCTTTTAACACCTGGATTAATTTCACTTCTTGTTGCTGACGTCGCCACTGTGAGTGCACCATCCACATGTAGAGAAGTGGGTTGAGAGCAGAGTTGAAAGGCAACACGAACACAACCATGGTGTCGTGGATCGTATCGAAACCAGTAACACCACGTGAACTCATGATCGTCACCAGTCCGAAAAGCAACCAGCAAACAACATGTGTGACAGTCACTTTTCCCATCACGTGGACTGAAAAATACACTGGTCTCGCTGACGGACTGAGGGTTATTCTGTACTTTGGAATTTCTGTAAAGATGATGGCTTGGCCAGCTACGGTCATCACACAAAAAATACAGTTGTTTGCAGTAATAACTGTGAACCATCTGAAGTCATGTCGAGAATGATAAGCATCGAATAAAGTCAGACGACATAGACCAGACTGACCCTGGAGGCCCCAGTGGGACAGTCCAGGAAGAAATGGAACCGTTGCCAACAAAAATCCAACAATCCACACACAGCCTGTTGCTGGTAAACGTAATCTCCTTCCACCTTTCGGGGAACAAAGTACAGAAATATGATATAAAGTGATAAACCAAATAACCAGTTCTGACACTGTACTAGACAGAAGGAAAAGGAATCCAGACAGCTTGCAGATGATGTTATTTGTCCATGATTTTTCAATCTGAATATATTTTCCGTGATACATTTCGTTTGCTGCCACTACAATGCTGACGTGACTTCCCATACACATGTCAGCAAACTGCAAATGGGCCACAGCCCTGATGGAACTGCTTCTAATCACTTTTTTCACAGCAAGTGAAGTCAGCAAGCTCAACAAATTGCCTATTAAGGCAGAAACACCAATCAACCA
The DNA here is from genome assembly GCF_041734735.1 of Babylonia areolata. Taxonomy (NCBI): domain Eukaryota; kingdom Metazoa; phylum Mollusca; class Gastropoda; order Neogastropoda; family Buccinidae; genus Babylonia; species Babylonia areolata. Next base: position 30,993,954 of record NC_134889.1, read on the forward strand.
GAATACAATTGTGTGCAGTTCATTTGGTAGCAGTGCTGTACACGAAGGGAGTACAGTGTGTGGCGCCAAACAGTTAATTTTACCCGGTTGCTTGGCAAACAGATCATTACAACATAATCTGTAGTTTGATGTAAAGATGCGATCCAGGTCATCACAACTTGAAAACAGATCTATTGGGAAGTTAGTGACTTCATTTCCTCTTACATCTAGCTCTTTGAGGCGTGGCATATTTTTAAAACCTATCCGTCCGACAGTTTCGACAGCACAGAATGACATATTCAAAAACTGCATGGAAGGCAAGTAAATGGGCATATTTTTGTACAGGACATTCATACATATTTTCGACACATCCACTCGTGTCAGTGTATAATGAACGCGTTTCACAGTTTTATAATCCATTGTGCTGACAGGATTGTTCTGCAAGTGCAGAACTCTTAAATTTGGTAGCTCAAATAAAATTCTCATATCAAGAGTTCTTAAATAGTTATTGCTAAGATCAAAATACTTCAGGTTCGCTAGTTTAAGTAGTGAAACATTGTAAAGGGAACACTTGGATAGCTTCAAATGAATAATATATTTGTTTTTGTTGAAATAATTCATAGACATTTTTGAACCTGTAGCGTCCACATATCGTAATTGAAGATATAGATCTGGAGGAAATATTTTGTTACACAGAAAAACATGACCTTGACATACACAACCTTCAGGACAGGTCCTGTCACATAGCAGTTCATCATCCTGCTGTGGACACTGACTCCAGCCATCACATAGATGATCTCCATGCAAACAAACTCTGGAACCTCGACACTGGTAGAAACCAAGACACGTTGTTGTCTCACAGTCTTGTTCGTCCTCTCCATACAAACAGTCTGAAAATCCGTTACACCGGGTATAAACAGGTAGACAATAGAAACAGTCAGTTGTACAGCTATAATGACTATCAGGACAAAAATTGGCAGTTGTTATCACCTGTTGAGTGAAATAACCTGCCCCATCCAGATTCACATAAATCCAGAGCTTCATGTCTTTCTCTTTGACATCAACCAGGAAGCTGTAGTCATCAGTACATCCAACTTCATCAGAATCGTCCACACAATCTGAGTATTGATTGCAGCGTTGGTTGGATAATACACACTGGCTGTTCGAGCACAGAAAACCAGTGCAAAAAGGATGTTCACAGAATGACTCATCAGTACTATCTGGGCAGTCCCGTCTGAAATCACACACAAGAGTGTGATGTAGAGTTGCAATACTATCATCACATGCAAACATGGTATACTTGTGTGTCATTTTCCTTCCAAGAACAAGCATGTCAGTTTGCTCTGCATCAGTCATGTTCACGTTTGTGCAAAATGGTGTGCACGTTGTTTTCATCCACAGACTCTTGGAACCATTTAACAAAAACACATGTGTGATGTGATTGTCCAGGAGCAATGATAAAGACTGCTTTGTATGTGTCAATATTTCTTGTGGGGAATGTTCATGAGCCAGCGACACTCGTGAGTAAAAAGTATCTTGTAACAGTAATGCTAATTCACAAATTATTAGATATGTGGCCCAGGCTAAAGAACTGGTGACACGTAGCATAATGTTTTGTAGAAAACCGATTCCAGCACGCCTCGATGGCATATACGGAGTATGTTGTCTGAAATGGGTCACGCTGTACACCAAGGTGTTGTCGGACCACACACAAAACTTGCTGTATAGATACGGCGTAGAGTCCCAGCCACACCTGAGACCTATAGGTGTTTTGAATCTATGAACTTGTTTGAAGACATATTGAAAATTCATCAGTTCCTCTCTGTTTTTTAGCGACGCTAAACTTCCATCTATTTTGAAACACTCAAATTGTGACAAAAGATGGCGAATAAATGTATCCATGACGACTATCTTGAAACACTTGTTTCGTGAAGCCACCAATCCCTGGCAGTCAGAACTGCTGAAGGAGCAGTGTTCTGTTTCATCCCGTCCATCTTCACATTCTGACTTTAAATTGCAGTTCAGGTGACGTTGAAAATGAGAATAGTAATTTACTGAACAGTTGAAAAGGCTGTTTGTCAACTCTGCAGGTGGATTATTTTCAGAGACCACTGACACAAATACCTTCAGACCAGCATGAAAGTAAACGGTATAGTGAAGATGGATCTTGACGTATGACGAGCGAACGGTTTTAGCTGATGGACAATCAAAACAACACATGCGTTCAACACTTTGGTCAGTTTTATTTGGTTCTGAATACAATGTTATCCAGGAATGTTTCTGATCTAAACATTGTTCAAACTCCCATATCTGTTGAATACTGATCATCACCCACCCAGATGGTGCTGTCCACTCCACTTCCATGTCCAATAGATTGTGCACGAGAGGAGCTATTATGTATGCAGAATAATGCGACATATTCATAACAATAAACTCGTGACTACTGACTGTTTCTAGAGAAAGCTTTCCCAGAGATCTGTTGACATTTTTTACAACCATGCTCTTTTCTATATGTAATTCAATAAACATTTGCTCAAGAGAATGCACATTGCACAATAAAGAATACAGTTTTTGGTAGGCAATGACCGTGGTTTCACGGTGCTCAGAATCACACCAGTACTCTAGTCTCTCTACAAGAACACGTACATAGATGCCACGTGGCACCTTTACATGTAGTTTACAAAAAGTGTTGACATCTCCACACACCCCATACACCACTCCCTGCTGTGTTGTGTGCTGTGGTAAGTTCCTTTCACAGTCTGACGCATTGACCTGTAGCATTGTGATGTTTGTGTTGTTCTGGTTTAGAAGGTACCCTACACCCGGACACATGTCACTGATGTTCTGTGGAGCAGAAGCGAAGTCCATGTACAAACTGTTCTCTCTCCGCTGGTATGTCGTTATGTCAGCGGACACTAACAGGAGGCAGTGTGTCAATCCACACAGCACCGAGATCCACATGGAGAAGATGTGAATATTGCCCACTCTGGTAAAACTTGGAGCTGACAGTCCAGCCATTGTATCAGTATCAGTATCAGTAGCTCAAGAAGGCGTCACTGCATTCGGTCAAATCCATATACGCCACACCACATCTGCCCAGCAGATGCCTGACCAGCAGCATGACCCAACGCACTTAGTCAGGCCTTGAGAAAAAAAAAAAAAGATGAAAAAAAAATAAATAAAAAAATAAAAGAAATTAATGTGACCAAGCGCACTATGCTTGCTCCAACACTATTTACGCACAAGCTACAGCAGGTGACGTTTTCCCCTCCTAACCCCTGCACAGAATGTGTGACATCACTCTGCTTGCATCATTTTGTCCTCTCCAGACAGCCTACTCAAGGCTCGACCAGTGTCGCGTCGCGGTACGCTATTGGCTGAGCTGGAATCTGTGTTTCTGCTCCAAAGTATTTAATGAATATGTCTTTTGTCAGATCAGTAAACTACAAGTATTATATACTGGCAGAATCGTCGCAATTCCATCATTAAATCTATTCCATTTATGTTTGCCTTAAATTAAGATTATAAATTCATCTTAAATAATCAACACTTCATTTTATACTCATTATAAAGTAGGCATTGAGCTTTTTCTTTTCCAACTTATCCGGCGTAAATCGGTTCAGGAATCATTTAGAAATCTGTCACTGAACACCTTGAAACAAGCACAGTTCTCATCGGATTTGGGCTGATTAGTGACGATCTGCTTGCAGCACCCGTGACGGCCTTTGCGGTCCGCTAAATTTGCATAAATTGGCACAGTAAGTGATGAGTGGTCATTTCATACCTGGCCAGTCATCTGACCATAGCCTGCTCTCTCTCTCTCTTGCTGTGTCCACGAGCAGTGTGTTGTGTCATGTGTGTCCCCACAACGGCTGACACCTTGCTACGTATCGCTGTAAGTACTAGTGTGTAGAATGCGTTGATTTGTAAATTGTATTGTTCTACACAGTACTTGTGTTCATATGAGTATGTTCAGTTATTGCTTTGCTCAGTTAATTCTTTGTTCAATTATTGTTTGACATGTTAGTCACAGCTTGGCTATGATTGATCTAGAAAATTGCCATCTGGTCTTATGCTCGTAGCAGTATTCCATTTGATTCTTATTAACGTCACAGTCAGTGACGTCTCTGGACACAGATAGTTTGTTCCAGAATGTACTAGTGAGTGCATAAAGTTCATTCACCACTTAATGGTTAAGCCATGATGGTTCTTCACTTACTATTGGTCTATCAGTTTGCCAGTATTATATCTAAGCCACTGATTCTCTATCTTGTTTGTTATTCAGGTATTATCTTTCATGCTAATATCAGTTGTACTGCTACAGTACACTCAGTACTCTAAGATGTGTGTAGTATTCTGCTGTTGTGATTGCAAGATAGTGTTGGATTAATATCAGTTATTGGTTAAAACCACCTGATATGTATCAGTCTGTTAACTGTAATTTAGTTGTCATGCTCTCTCCTATACGGCTTACTCCAGTATAGTGCAACACGATAAACTGATTCATTTGAGTCACTTTGACACAGTATAAGTTTTACCTAATCTATACTGTCAGTGTACTTTCACCAAGTCAGCATCACTTCAATCACTTTAACTGCACTATTTAAATGTATTAGAAATGTCATTTGATGTCAGCGTTTGGTCTTCACACATATGCATTATCTCATCTTATGTTGTTGCTTATCCCAAACCGAGTGATAGTCCTTTCCATGTAATATGTATACATGTGCTTTACTATTCACTTGTGCCAACATGTTGTGCTAATGACATTTGTTTGTGTCATTCCAGGCACTGCTTTCTTCTTTTAGTTCTTCTCTTAGTCTTCTCTTCTTAGTTTTCTCTTTTATGTTCTTATAACTATTGTAAATAAAACAATAGAAAAACCCCATTTGTTCCTGGCCAGTGCGTGGGAATTATCATCTATCCTTTCAATCAATATTTAGTTAAGTCTTTTGTGCCCTACCCTTGAATAACCACTCGGTACACGGCTACAAAATTGGCGTCACCAACAGGATATTGATCCTTCAAAAATACCCTTACAACAGGATATTGATCCTTCAAAAATACCCTTACAACAGGATATTGATCCTTGATTAAACAACAACAGGATATTGATCCTTGATTAATCCAGATTATTCCCTTTTTATATTACAATTCTTGTATCCAAATTCAATCCATCCCTAAACCTCAGCTCTTTACCACCAAGTGTGCCTTGTTACAACTTGGCGCTGTGAGCAAGGATGTGCTAGTTCTCTTTATCTCTTAATAAATCAAAGCTCATAGCCAAGCAATCTCTATTACATACTTGGCACTGCGAGCTAGGATCATACAAGGACAAGAGGTTGTACTAACAGTCACATAGGGATAATCTAAATAGGAGAAGAGAGAAGACAGTGCAGCAGGTACTCAAGTCCACGAGAAGAGTATCGCCCATCAAGATGGCCTTCATCTGACTTCCTGCCCAAACTCCCGACGCTGTACGGTGAGGAAAGCAGCACAGAAGTCGATGAGTTTCGTCCAGGAGGGGGGGGGGCCAGACTGATACTCCAGCTACACCCCCTGGATGAGCACAACAGCCTCTCTCTGGCTTGATCTCGGCCTTGCCTGCAGAGCTCGCCAGCAGATCGTCAGGCTGCCAGCAGCAAAGTGGACACCCCAGCCAAGATCCTTCGCAATCATTGAGGAGGACTGGGGAGAGCAGAGAGACGCCACTGACCTTGCCACTGCATTCTTCAACAGACTGCCACCAGCCCAAGGAGACGGTGATCGACTATGCATCCCATCTTCAGCACCTATGGACCATAGTTAACAAGGCTGAAGATGGGATGACCCAGGCTGTCAGCGACCATCCTCCGCGACGCTTCGCCAGAGGTCTTCAGCCAGCTGCACTCAGGCGCGATGTCAGGCGCCTCATCCGCTACCACCCTGACACACCTTCGAGGCAGCGAAGGAGGCCCTTGCGATGGCTGTGGGAGGACAGCCACACCTACAACACCTACCCCGGCGTAGACAACACCACTGTTGTCCGCCTACAGTCTCCGCTGGCCGCACTCGCAGCTGAAAATACCAGCCTGCGACGTCAGCTGCAGCTCCCACATACCAGCACACAACCCACATCCTCCACAACCAGCACTTCATCCTCAACGCTGTGCTGCTGACCGTACCCCACCACCCTCCACACTGTGTCTGGTGTGAGAGGCCGGTCACACCAATGACCAGTGTCGCCACAAGCGTCGCTACCTGAGGGCCAGGCAACTGAATGCAGAACACAAGCCTGCTGCTCCAGCCTACAAACAGTGTGTTGCCACTACACACACTGGGCGACCTGGACCCATGTCATCAACTGCACCAGCTCCAAATCAGCGACGCAGGAGACGCCGACGAAGACGGAGGTGCCACAGCACAACCCCTGATGCAGTGGTCCCCACAGGTGTCCCCACCTGTAGTCAGCCCCACGCAGCAGAGACACGACAGCAACATACTACCTGCTGTCACGCTGACTCACCAGGTCCCACTGCACCACCTGCTTAATTATCTCTCTTCTTAGTTTTCTCTTTTTATGTTCTTATAACTATTGTAAATAAAACAATAGAAAAACCCCATTTGTGACTGGCCTCTATATGTTCCTCGCCTGTGCAAGGGAATTCTTTCAGTCAATACTTAGTAAGTCTTTTGTGCCGTACACTTGAATAACCACTCAGCACACGGCTACATTAATTTTAAGAATAAAAACAAAAATAAAATAAAATGAAATAAACTAAATAAAATCTAAAATAACAAATATTAATACACACACACACACACACACACACACACACACACACACACACACACACACACACAGATGATAAATAGGTAAATAAATGTAAAACATGCAGACACACGTTCACACATACACACACACATGCATAACAGATATGCAACAAACACGCAGTTTCACAGATATAAAAGTACGATCAAATGCACATAAACGTTCATGAGCACTAATGCACACACACACACACACACACACACACACACACACACACACACACACACACACACACATTGCCCTGCACCCCACCCCCCTCCCTTCTCCACACACTCATTTCTAGGCTACACATCGCATCTTCCACTGCACATCCTCCCCCTCACACACACACACACTTACTTGTACAAGGACACACACATGCACCAATATCCCCCCAACACCCCCTCCATATATGTATGCACATCCACACGTTCCAATATTCCGTTGCTCCTATATTGTAGACATTCATACACACACATACCTCATCCTCTACACACACACACACACACACACACACACACACACACACACACACACACACACACACACACACACACACACACACACGTGCGTGTGCGCGCACGCGCTCGTGCACAGAGCTCCCGTGACACATATGTACATTCACACCCTCGCGCACTCACACACGCACACAAACACACATAAACACACGCACAGAGGCTGCCACTGATTGGCCGCAAGAGGGCTGGGAAAAGGTCTCTTATGCTTCCGCTCCCTCTCTCTACCTTTTTTTCTTTGAGGCGATCGATGGCGTGATGGCCATGTACGTGTTCGTTTTGGTAATTTTTGACTTCTGTGGATTTCCGATTTTCCTAGATGTAGGCCTCTCGTTGTTGTTGCATTAACTGCAAGTCTGTCAGCTCGCTCATTTCCCTTAACACCTGCATGTCCCGGAAAAAAATAATAATAAAAAAAATAAAACGGTTTTTTTAGTCTGAAAGTTGTGCATTGCCTCATGCCACTCTGGGCTTCGCATTCTGCTTTCAATTTTCTGTATGAGGTACATTGAGTCTGTTAGAATCATGGCATGTTGGTTTCCGGGCATATGGATAGATGATAGCCACTGCAGGGCATGTGTCACAGCTTCACCTTCCATCGTTAGGCTGGAGGTTGTGACTTTGTAGGCAGCATTCTCTTCCCTAATTGTTTTTTTCCATTTTGTTTCGCAGTGAATCCCGGATTGGCGTTTGGTGACTGAGCCATCTGTG
>NC_134889.1:31006948-31069448 GCF_041734735.1 Babylonia areolata
TTGGGCGAATGAACATTGTAAAAGCCCTGTACAATGAGAGTAAAACACACAAGCTTGTTATGCATTGAGTATAATTTCAAAATGTAATGTTTAAGATGAGAAAGATCAGTTTAAAGCAAATTAACCCCCCTAGCATTAATTACAGATTAATTTCCCCTTTTTACTATCTACACCAAAGACGTGCAAAATAAATATAACGTCATTGCTTAGCAAAAGAAGTTCCCGTTTGAACAACAACAACAACAACAAAAATGATACAAATGACTGCTCTTGTAGTTGAGTCAGAATATCAGATCAAAGTGCAAAGTATAGAGAATTAAAAATTTATATATATATATATATATATATATATATATATATATATATATATATATATATGTAACAGTTAATTCAGTTTGTATATAATTTGGCTTAAAAAATGTGCCCATCCCAGAGGTACAGTATTGTTATAAACAAGATGACAGGAAAGACTGAATTTTTCCTATTTCTATGCCAAATTTGGTGTCAACTTACAAAGTATTTGCACAGAAAAATGTAATGGTAAAGTTCACCACGGACACACAGACACAGACAACCGAACACCGGGTTAAAACATAGACTCACTTTGTTTACACAAGTGAGTCAATAAATGGGCACTTGGCGCACTGAAGAAGAACCCATGGCAACATGAGTGTTGTCCTTTGGCAAAAAATTCTGCAGAAGAAATCCACTCTGATAGGTACATAAATATATAATTATGCGTGCACAAAGCACCTGACTGAGCGCGTTGGATCATGCTGATGGTCGGGCGTCTGCCTAGTATTTGTGGTGAGGCACTCATGGCTTTGCCCGAACGCAGTGCCGTCTCCTTGAGGAAACGTCAAACTAGAAAGTGAAATTGCTCCTCGTGCTTCTCTCTTTTCCATGTGTTTAGTTCAGCACTCGTTCACAGTCTTTTCATAACATGGTCTCTACTTGCCTCTTTTTTTTTTCTTTTTTCTTTTTTCTGGAGAAATCAGTGGATGCGTAAAATTTCTGCAAATGAACAGGATAGTCTCAGCATCCTTGGAAGGTTCTTTCCCACTTTTTTTGTTGTTGTTGTTCTCTCTCTCTCTCTCTCTCTCTCTCTCTCTCTCTCTCTCTCTCTCTCTGTCTCTCTCTCTCTCTCTCTCTCTCTCTCTCTCTCTCTTTGTTTTTGTTTGTTTGTTTCTTTCTTTTTGTTCCTTCCATCATCACTTTTCTCCTTTCTGTTGTCTTTTCTTTCTCTTTTTTTTTTTCTCTCTCTCTTTCTTCCCCCTGTAATCTGTCTTCTTACCATTGTCATGCTCAAACATTGTCAAGGTCATGCAACTCTACTTGCCTCTTCACCCCAGAGCCTGTTTAGCATAGCCTTCCCTGTTCCCTTACCCCGGAATAAATGGACCTGTTTTCTTGGTGAGCAGCATTAAGCCAAGCTATTCTAGTGTTGCTGTTTTATTTTGGAAAACAAACAAGTGTCATAACAACTGTATCTACTGACTTGGTAGCATCTTCACAAAGCATCTTTGTTGTGTTTTTATTTGCCTTATGGAATAGAAATGTGATAGAAACGTGTTTGTTTGTGGCCTTGTTTTTTGTTTTTTTTTTCCTTTTTTTTTTTTTTTTTTTAAAGCAGACGCGTTCACTATAGTTGGTTTTTAACACACACACACACACACACACACACACACACACACACACACACACACACACACACACACACACACACACACACAGAGTTGCATTGCTTGGGTTAACGTAAATACTCGCAATTATTACATCACACACACACACACACACACACACACACACACACACACACACACACACACACACACACACACACACACATAGTTGCATTGTTTGGGTTAACGTAAATACTCGCAATTATTACATTACACACACACACACACACACACACACACACACACACACACACACACACACACACACACACACACACACACACACACACACACACACACACACACACACAAGCTCACACAAGCTCACACACACACAAACACACACAAGCACACACACACACATATATACACACACACTCGCGCGCGCGCGCGCGCACACACACACACACACACACACACACACACACACACACACACACACACACACACACACAAGTACACACTCATATTAACACACAGACGCATTATATCATTTTTTTTTTAATGGCATTAGTTCAGGAATGCAATGATGTGAATAGGTTCACGAGTATTTTTGGTTCCATTGTATAAAAAGGGTGAAGTAGAGTTCTGTGCATGAAGATATGTTGTGCTTTCAAAATGAATGGCTCTGAACAGAGAAAGCATACAATTTTATACAGAAAGTATAACATCGTAACAAATGTTCGACTGAAAGTAGATGAGAAGGATGATAGGTAGAAAAAAAAGGAACAATGTTATCGACATACATCTTCAATTGTATGATAGGTTGAACATGTCTTTTTATAGAAACATATGATAATCGCGAATGATCTGTCCTTTTTTTTACGAATAGGACTGGAACATCGGGCATACAATGGACCTTTTGAAATCTGCCAATAAATGGTTTGAAATGTTGACAACAGACAAGTATATGAACCGAAGCAAAGCAATAAAAAAAATCATAATGATAATAATAATGATAATCTCCCGTTAAAACATTCTGACATAAATCAGAGTTATGTTTTCTTCTGTATGATAAAATCAGTTGAGTTTTATCATTGTTCAATACTGATTTCTTGGATGTCATCCAATAGTTTACTTCAGAACACACGCTGGCGACACCATCATATAACTGGGAGATATAGTGTAAAGAGCGACGTTGTATTATATCTGATACAGATTATGTATGAACAGTGAAAAGGAAACGTGTGAGGAAAGAGCCCTAGACAGCACCTACATGCACTGAGTGGGTCAAGGGGAACCATTAATAGATGCAGGCTGTATGCAGTCCAAGATGTGTGATTAAATCAGATACACTGATGGTATGAAACACCTAGATAATTGAGGTGACAGAGCAATATCTCCTGATCGACTGTGTTGAAGGCTGCTGAAAAATCTAGTAGGGAGAGAAGGGAAACGTTTCCATCTCAGATACTAATTGTGTGTTGTGCTGATGGTACAAGCAGATCGACCGATCTACTGATTTGAATAAACTAAAAGACTATTTTATTTCATGATCTAGGAGCAGAAACAAATAGCATTTGTTGATGTTGATGTTGATGTTGTTGTTTAAGATTATGATGATGATGATGATGATGATGATGATAATGATGATGATGATGATGATGATGATGATGTTGAAGATTTCAATGATATTCATAAGGAAGACACTGTTGGGCCTAACTGCTCAGTGGATTTTTCTTCTTCTTCTTCTTCTTCTTTTATTTATTTATTTATTTATTCTTTTTTTTAATTTAGATCAAGACTTGTTCAGTGAGGTGTGACTGTAGCCGACCTGAAGATACTGGGAAATACCTGGCACCAGCGAAGGAGTGGCGGCTGAAGTAAAGAACGAAAGATGTGTGTATCACAGCACCTTGGGTTTGTGCAGAGATAAAGCATCTGTTTTATGTTGTTGTTTTTATTGTTGTTGTTGTTGTTTTGTTGGCAACGCTATTTTGTGTTGGTGTGTTTTTCTTTAATCTGCTTTTTAATTTCATTCTTATTATTTCATTTTATCTTATGTTTGCATTTGGCTATTATAGGAGAAGTATAACGTGTGCTTGGATCAATACACATGATTTGAAACCACAAAATTATACCAACCTGAAACTATTGTGTGTTAGTGTTGTCTATAGTTTCCTTTTTGTTTTGGTTTGTTTCTTGTCATTGCTCAGTCTACAGGGACATTGCCTGGATTTCATTTGCTTCCCCATACAGTGGGGGTAGGGAGAGGTGTCTGTTGAGTCACTGCTTTCATAACTTCCGTATGCCTGTGTTGGTATCACTCTGATGTCAGTCACAAAGACCGATGCTGAATGGCACTGTTGTAAGCTTGGAACATACTTGGAACATTAACATCAAATCACAGTGTCTCCATGTTCCAAGCTTCCAGCTGCCACTCATTATTTGAACAACATCGATAATCAAATGACAGATTTGGAAGAAGAATGCCATTCTACCTGCATCTCTTACACTTTCACCATTTTTTAATTCGGTCATGGGTTTGGCTTCGAAGCGGTTGTAGGCCACTCCCCAAACTACCAATTTGATAAACAGTATGTGTTTCTATGTGGAAGAGAGACATTTACCAAAATATGCAAATAATCCAGCTAAGGATATGTTTTAGGAAAAAAGGTGAAATCAGTTCTGGAACTGATTTATCCTCTTGCTCTTCTTCTTTTTCTTCTTCTTCTGCTGCTGCTGCTGCTGTCATATGTTATTTAATGTTTAACCAGAGTGTGAAGATGTACAGAATGAAACACGCCCCTGCCCGTCCAATGGTGACAATTGCAATGGGCTTTTGTCGATCTGTGGCCGATGTTATAAAATTGTTGACAGCCTGCGTGGGTCTGTTAGTGAAAGAAAACATATCCACAGGAAAGCCGATGATTACTGTAGATCCATTGGAGGCAGGGTAGGTATTCCGAAGTGTGTTTTTGACTGGTACAGTGGACTTGAGAGAGGTTTGTATTGGATCGGCATGACCACTGGAGAAATGTCAAAGCCAAATATGTACATACACTGCACGGTTCACATAGATGGGACAGTCGTTCATAACTCCGTTCATTTATGTGGCATTTCTTTATCGCAGAAACGTGGTGAGTTATGTTTTTGTCTCTACAGTGATCATTGGTGTTTGCAAGCTCTGTCATGTACACTCGACAAACCCTATCGTGTTGACGTGGGGACAGTTTGTGAATTCATACAAAAGAAAACAGACGTGAGTTTTGATAACACACCGGTAATTGTTTTCACCAACACATGTTTTTCTCGGTCTGTGGGACAATGGCATGTGTGCACTGATGGTCAGATGACTCATTATTTTTTTCTGTGTGGCTCTAGTCAACATAAAGTATGTGATAAAGAGCACACAACTCCTTGTACATTTCCCGGTCAGTCGTCACACACCAACAGGTCTTACTCTTCGGACCGTTATAACTACATATTCACGTGTGAACATGATTTCAGAACAATATCATACACCCTGGTGTGTGACTTTATAATGGATTGTAATGATAAGAGTGATGAATCAATTTGTAAACATCCTCTTTGTAGCAGTGCATTCAGATGCGCCAACAGTCAATGCGTATCGTTTGACAAGGTCTGCGATCGAGTGTTCCACTGTCTGGATGAGTCAGATGAACAAAATTGTCGTGCATATAAACTCACAGATTATCAAAGACAGTTAGGTCCACCTCCAGCACTTGTTAATTTTGACGGCATCAAATTCTTCATATCCACTCCAATGAATACCAGTGAGTCCTGTCCCGACAGCCACTATCGCTGTCCTGGTGAGGTCAATAACTGCCTACCTGTCTACACACGGTGCAATGGGGTGTACGACTGTAGTTACCACGATGATGAAGAGGGGTGTGAACAACTGAAATGTCCAGGACTTTTTTGGTGCAGACTTTCAACAATGTGTTTACATAGTGACCACATGTGTGATGATTGGCCCCACTGCCCAATGAATGATGATGAATTGGCATGTCACATAACCTGTCCTGTGAACTGTCTATGTCAAGGTCACTCTTTTCTGTGTCCTCAGTCTTTTTCTGCAGCACTCTTCCCTCAGCTCCGCTACCTGGATGCTACAGGGTCAGGTATGACACTGACTGATGTGAGTCACAATACCCTCCTTATAGCTGCTGTTTTTGCACACTGTTATATATCCCAACTTCCCCAAATAGTCTTGGTAAATATGAGGTTCCTTGATATCAGTTGTAACAAACTGCAGTTTGTCAATATAACTTCTCTTCTTCGGTTACACAGTCTCCAAGCACTTTCCCTGTCCAACAATCCCCTTACCTCAATCCACGCTGCTCTGTCACCTGTTAACCAGCACAGTGCACTCACAGTGCTGGATCTGTCCCACACCATGCTGACAGTGTTCGACTCAAAGGTCCTGTCACAATTTCATCGCTTAGAGAATCTGAATTTAACGTCCACTTCCATTCACACAATCAGCTCAGATGGGTTTCGGTTCACACCGCAGTTAACTGAACTCTACATGGATGGTAGCCCTGTTAAAGTATTTCCGCCTGACATATTTAAAGCTGTTTTTAAAATGTGCGTTTTTACCACACAGAACTATAAACTTTGCTGCAGTGAAATACTTCCCTACACCTTTGATGAAGCCGATTCAGTTTGCATTGCCCCCAAAGATGAAATTTCTTCATGCAAAGATCTGCTGCAGTCGTGGGTGTACCGTGGGTTTCTGTGGTTGGCTGCCTGTCTCTCTCTGACTGGTAATGTCTTCTGCTGTTGTGCTCGTGTGTTTTTGAAGCGTATGACGTTTTCAAGTGGATTCAGTGTGTTTGTCTTAAGCCTAACCATGGCTGATTTATTAATGGGTGTGTACATTGCTATTATTGGAGTGGCTGATGAACGATTCCGTGGACAATACCTCCACAATGATGACACATGGAAAAACAGTATAAACTGTAAGGCAGCTGGCTTTTTGTCTCTGTTGTCCAGTGAGGTGTCAGCCTTTAGCATCTGGCTTATTACATTGGATCGTTTTATTGTCCTTCGCTTTCCTTTTAGCACCAAGAGGTTTGACAGAACCTCAGCAACAGTGACTTGTGTCTGTACTTGGTTGGTTGGCTGGTTTGTAGCCTTGGTTCCATTACTTCCAGTCACATCGCACTGGGAATTCTATAGCCAGACGGGCATTTGTATCCCTTTGCCTGTAACAAGACGAGACTTTAAAGGGAAAATATATTCTCTCGGTATTCTAATCTTCCTTAATTTCATAATGTTTCTATTCATTTGCGCTGGTCAAGCATTCATCTATTGGTCAATACGGTACAATGCTCTGAAGACTGATTCTACAAAAACGTCACGGGACATGACTATTGCTCGGCGACTGATCACGATTGCAGTGACTGATTTCATGTGCTGGTTTCCCATCGGTTTGTGTGGGACGCTGGCTTTGGCAGGATTTGCCGTTCCTGCAGAAGTGAACGTGGCCATGGCTGTTTTTGTTTTACCTTTAAATTCTGCTGTGAATCCTTTCATGTATACGCTCAACACTTTGGCTGAAAAGAGAAGGAAAGCGAATGAAACGGAGCTTCGTAAATGGCTGGAATCCCATTCAGAACTAATTGATGATTATTGCACAAACTGAAATGACTCTTTACATCACCATGATGCTTTGATCAATATTTTTCATGGAAACCCCCTCTCTCCCCCCCCCCCCCCCCTGTCTTTCCCTCTTTCTTTGCATCGTTCTCAGTTGGTCTTTCTCGCTCTGTCTCTGTTCCTGTTTCTCTCAGCTTTTCCCCGCATGGAGTTAAATAGAATCTACAGAAAGCGTTGTGCAAACACATAATTCAGTGTCAAGAACATAACTTGCCACACAGACAGGAACTTTCAAGTTTGCAGATGTATCCATCAAATTACCGAAGTCTTCACAAGGACCCAGCATGACCAGATGTAGCTGATCTTAGTTTCCATATGCAGACGAGCCAGACCAAAGAGTGTGCCCTCTGATGTGGCATGAAGGTACACACCTCTTGAGGATGCACTGACAACGTAAAAAAAATAAAAAATAAAAAATAAAATAAATATATATATATATATATATATATATATATATATATATATATATATATATATATATATATATATATATATATTACGGTCAAGCTGATAAATGAATCTGCTTCGCAGATGTGGTATAGCGTATATGGATTTGTCCGAACGCAGTGACGCCTCGTTGAGCTACTGAAACTGAAACTGATAAATGAATAAAGAGTATTACAGTTGTGGTGATTAATGTAGCAAAACTGCAATGGTTTAGCCGATAGATGTATCAAGAGTACTACATTCTAGCCGATAAATGTATATCTGTGGTTTAGCTGACAAATGTATCAAGACTACAGGACTTCGGTTTGGCGTCCTGCACATGTAATTGAGGTGACAGACCCACAGACAAACAAAGACAGTTAGGTTCACCTCCAGCGCTTGTTAACTTTGACGGCATCAGATTCTTCATCTCCAATCCAATGATTACCAGTGAGTCCTGCATTTGTAAAACCAGAGCATGCACCAGTGACCACGACTGAAGTGACCCAGAGGCAACGCCAAAACTTCCGCAGTTGGTGAGCTTACGGTGACCCTGCAAAGCACCATATATAGATGTGTGTGTGTGTGTGTGTGTGTGTGTGTGTGTGTGTGTGTGTGTGTTTGTGTGTGTGTGTGTGTGTGTGTGTGTGTGTGTGTGTGTGTGTGTGTGGATTTTCCCAGACAAGCCCTGGGTATCAAAAGCTCTAAAGAAAATACTAAATAAATAGAAACTACCTGATGAAAGCGGCGATTGAAATCAAATGTCAGGGAAATAATGACAAAAGAAATAAAAGAATCAAAGATAATTGTGTAAAGTAAAAGCTGAAGGTCTCTAAAAGCGGCAGTTTGAAAGTTGCATGGAACGGAGCTTCAATTACTTTCAGGACTCTGTAACGTACGAATCTCGGCACCATCTATATCATTATATCAACAACAACAACAACAACAAAATAGTGGAAGAATTGATCTTAATACTGAGCTCGAAAATTATTGTCCATTTCCAAGAAAGTGTTTCAAATGATGAAAGCGTTTTGTCGTTGATTCATCCACTGTTGAATCCACTTTCTGGGAGTTGAATGAATGACTGAATGAAGTTGATAATGCATGGCGCTTGTCATGCCAACGCTCAGCTTACATCACAGATTGACATAAGCTCACAGCTGGGCCAGCAGCAGAGTGAGAACTGTATGATCAATAGTTTCTCCATTGCAGTGGGAAGTTATTTACAACTTTGTCTTTGGTGGACTCAAACTAGGAGGCAAGATTGCACTGGCTCTTGGTGCTGCAACCTTGGGTGCTAGCTGGCCTTTGGGAACCATCCCAACGCCGTCCATCCTAAAACCCTCTCGGCCGAGAGAGTGGGGGATGTAATTTGGGCAAGACACTTTCCACTATAATTGAATTCTTGCCCAGATAGTTGGGGCAGCAGTTACCTCCTCTGCTGTTCCGATGGTCACATTCGGACTCGACTATGATACATAGTGCAGGGCGAGTGAAGATTTCCACAACTACTGTATGTGTTCACTGTGCCACCCACACACAACCATTCAGTTTTCAGTTAGTTAGAATTCCTCAAGGAGACGTCACTACTGCGTTCAGACAAATCCATATACACTACACCGCATCATAGGTGAAGGTCACACGCCTAACAGGCTGAGTGATTCTAGCTCTCCATATTTTTGTTTATTGTGTTGGTTGTGTTTGGTGTTGTGTGGTTAGGTTCTGCAGAGTGTTTTATTATGGATCCCTTCGAACAATGGATGTATGTGTGTGCCCCGATCTACATAAGACTGGCTGTGTTTTGGATTTCTCTTTCTCCTTTCCTGTCAGTTTGTACTGCGCCGGCCCGCCATTCATCTCTCCCTTCAACACGCCTGTACACGTGCAAAACTTAACGTTCAGTGGTAGTGGACAGGTGGGCAGCGTTTGTCAAGGTGAGCGCAACGTCCCTCCCTTTGATCTGTACTCGCGCGCTGAACTGTTTGCTGTCAAACCTGCACCTTTGACCCCTGACCTAGTTGTGCGCCTGCGAGGAACAGGCATTGGCGCTTGCCTGCCGCGAAGACGAAATCGCCGAGCAGGAAAGAGAAAACAAAAGCCCATCAAAACTGTCGTTTCCGTACGGACCCCCAACAGCACTACTGACAGTACCCCTGATGTGTCACCTGTGTGTGTCGACAGATCCACTTCATGCAGCGCTGTTTGTGCCGCTTCCAGCCTCAACACACGTGTTCCTGCTAACATTTTTCCTTTCCGTGACATTGTCCCCCCTGATGACAATATTCCAAACTGCAATGTATCCCCCATGCCAGTTATAGCCTCTGCTCTGCTTCCTACTCCTGCCACACCTGTCTCAACTCCCAGACTTTTTTTCTTCCTTCCCATTGTCCTCCACTGCTCAGTCACCATCTTATTCTTCCACTGTCTGTCTGCCTGACTCACCTGCTTCACCATTCGATTCCTCTCTCCTTACCTCTGATCTCTTTCATGCCTGCCTGTTCAATGCTCGATCTGTCTGCCCTGATCAAAAGACTGACTATATTTCTGATTTTATTTTTGAAAAAAAACTTTGATATCGTATTTCTTACCGAAACCTGGTTAAAGTCACAAGGTCACGAACCCAAACTTAAACAACTGACCCCGCCTGGATATAAAACCATGTCACTTCCTCGATTGTCTCGTGGAGGTGGCATCGCCACCGTCTACAGAGATATCTTGGAGTCTTCCCTCTCCTTCTCCTATAACCACGCCTTTCCACATGATACTTTCAAAATGCTAGAAGTCACTCTCAGTGTTCCCGGTCACTCAATCATCTTCTGTTGTCTCTATCGTCCTCCGCCTAGTCGTAAAAATAACCTGACATCTTCTCAGTTTCACGATGAGTTCCGAACACTACTTGATTACTAAAACCTTCGTTCTGGCAAACTTATTATCCTCGGAGATTTCAATTTTCATTTCGACAACCAGACTTCCACTGATGTCAAACGCCTATGCCAATCTCTGTCCACTCATTCTCTCTCTCAATTCGTTACAGAACCAACACACAGATCTGGCCATATGTTGGACTGGCTAATCGCACGTGAGTCTGATGCCATGGTTGCGTCAGTGACTGTAACTGACAAACTTTCTTCCGACCATTCTGCTGTTATATTCTTGCTTAATATTTCAATACCTACCAGAACAAAAAAATCTGTTACTCGTCGCAACCTGAAATCCATCAATATTAACACTTTTTCTTCTCAAGCTGCTGAACGCCTTTCCAAAATTTCTTCCCTTACCGACGTATCCACACATTACAAAACTGTCCTCTCTCAACTGCTGGGTGAACATGCACCCCCCCCCCCCCGCCCCCCCCCCCCCCCCCCCCCCCCCCCCCACTACCCGCATGCTCCCTGACAGACCCTCCGCCCCATGGTAATGGTATACACAAGACATTCGACTTGCAAAACGCAAACGTCGCCAACTGGAAAGACGATGGCGATCAACAAAACTGCAAGTCCAGAATCAAATATTCCGAAAACAAATAAATAAAGTCAAACATATGATCTCATCAGCAAAAACAAACTTTTTTTTCTTCTCAAGTTCTCGATGCCACATCCACCAAATCTCTTTACTCTGTCATGTCAAATCTTCTCGGAACTGCAAAAACGACTCCTCTTCCTTCTGCCTACACTTTATGTGAACTCCCCAATGTCTTCTCCTCTTTCTTTTTCGACAAAGTCCAAAATATTCGTACCATCTTAGACCAGATGTCTTTCCAACCTGTTCATCCTGATCCTCAATTCAGCGGCCCTCCTCTCCATTCCTTTAATCCATTGACTGAAACGGAAGTTCATGAAATCCTAAAAGAAATGACAGTAAAATCCTGTGAGCTCGATCCTATACCAGCCTCGGTCTTTTCCCAATGTGTCTCACATCTTCTCCCCACAATCACCAATATTGTCAACTCATCCCTTCTCATCAGAACGTTTCCATCCACTTTCAAAACTGCAATCGTCCGGCCTCTTCTGAAGAAACCCAACCTTGGCGCAAACATTTTGAAAAAAACTATTGACCAGTTTCTAATCTTCCATTCATGTCTAAACTCCTTGAAAAAGCTGTCCTCAAGCAGCTTAACAACCACCTTTGTTTCAACAATCTCATCCACCTATTTCAATCTGCTTATCGCGCTGACCAAGCACCGAAACCACTCTCCTCCACATTCTGAACAATCTACTGATAGCGTCTGACTCAGGAAAAATTTCCCTTCTCACTCTTCTCGACTTGTCAGCCGCCTTTGATACGATAGACCATTCAGTCCTTCTTTCCCGTCTTCATTTTACATTTGGTATCAACGGCACTGTTCTAAACTACTTCAAATCTTATCTCACTGATCGATTCCAGTCTGCCATTGTTGATAATTTCCAATCTGAACCCGTTAAAATCGAACATGGAGTCCCACAGGGATTTGTTTTAGGCCCAGTGCTCTTCACACTGTACACTGCTCCTCTCGCTGAAATTAGCAACCGCCATAATATCAGTCATCATTCTTATGTTAATGACACTCAACTCCAGAAGACTGATACCCCTGAAAAATTGTTGTCGCTCTTGCAAGAAACATCCAACTGCTTCCTGGACATTCAAAACTGGATGACTCGAAATAAGTTACAATTGAACGTGGACAAAACTGAAGCAATGATCATAGGAACTATACAAAAACTGTCTTCCATCACAATTGACACAATCAAACTGGGCAGTACATCCATCCCTCTTTCCACATCAGTCAGGGACCTCGGTGTTGTCCTTGACAATACACTGTCCATGCAAAAATTTATCAGTCAGACATGTCAGTCCTGCTACTGTCAACTGCGACGCATCAGTGCCGTCCAGAAATATCTGTCCACTGACGCAACATCTAGGCTTCTTGTTTCTCTCATTCTCTCTCGCCTTGACTACTGTAACTCTCTATTGTCTGGTCTGCCTGCTTCATCCATTCAGTCCCTTCAGCGCATACAAAACTCTGCTGCCCAACTCGTCCTCAGAAAGAAAAGATCTGGGCACATCACTCTTCTTTTGCAACATCTCCACTGGCTCCCTGTCTCACACCGAATAAAGTACAAGATCAGCACTCTATGTTATAGATGCATTCACAAAACTGCCCCTTCCTATCTCTGCGGCTGCCTTCACCTCTACACTCCATCTCGCTCAGTACTATCGGCTTCGGATCCACTCTGTTTACGCATACCCAGATTCAAACACTCGACTGTTGGCTGCCGTTCTTTCTCTGTTTCTGGACCTTGCGATTGAAATGAACTTCCTTTTTCGCTTCGTCAGGTCTCCACACTCAGCTCTTTCAAGTCTGGCCTTAAAACCCACCTCTTCCCAAAATAGCCTCCCTTGTCTGCCCTTCCTTTTCTTTAGTTTCTACAGTTTTAGAGTTATGCATGCGTGTGAATGACTGGTGTGAAAGCGCTTTGATTTGTCTCTGCACAAGATCCAGCGCTATATAAATACCATTATTATTATTACTATATCTACTAGGCAGATGCCTGAGCAGCAGCATAACTCAACGTGCTTTGTCCGGCATATATCAGATATAGCAGAGTCTATCTATCTATCTATCTATATTTGTGTACTAATCAGAGTGGATTTATTCACATAATTTTGCCAGAGGACAACACGCCGCTTTTTCAATGTGCCAACTGCGTGCTGCACGCGGGACCTCGGTTTATTTTCTCATTTGAATGACTAGATACTTAGTTTGATTTTTCCAGTCAACCTTAGGAGAACACACACACACACACACACACACACACACACACACACACACACACACACACACACGATTTAACTGACCCAGAATATGGGGTGTATAAGGTAGAGTGCATGATTTTATCTGTCATTGAAAGCAAGTGTTTTTTTCTGCATCAGTGGACTGCTCCTGGAGACATGCACCTCACAAATATGGGTTGTGTTCAGTGGTCTGTTCACACGGTCTCTGAAGGTGTGATGTTCATAGTCTTTGGAAACATGAAGTGAATCAGCCCAGAACCAAAGAACACAATCCATGTTCTTTGGATGACTATGGTCCCATAGTTCGGGCCCATATTGTCATGAAATGTCCGGACACATTTTTTTTAATCAAACTGTGTTGCAAACAAGTGTCAGATTTGCTTTTTTCATCTCAACTACAGTGAGTGACTGCTGTTCTTTGTATTAAATTCAGTCTCATTCTTACACACATGTACGTAATCAATATATACTTCTATATTACGTGATTTGGGTACACACAGGCACACACAAATTGTATCCAAATGATGGCTTATTTGTGATTTATAAATTCATTCGCAAGAAAAAAGATGACACTAGAAAACTTTACTTAATTCACCATTTATCTGAATAATAAGCATCCACGTGAAAACAGCAACAACAAAATAAATAAATAAATAAATAAATAAATAAAACAATAAATAAATATCGATATTGCAATGCATTTACCACTTGTAGTAATGCAAAAAGCTATCACACACAGAAGAGTCACGCTTCACAAAACATCGAAGAATGGAAATGAAGATAGGAAAAACATCAATGCCAAAGCAAACAACATCTCATTTGGAAAACTCCATCTCAAAAACCGCTCCCCTCGAAAAACACCCTCCCGGTCGACAACTCTCCTTTCCAACCATATGAGTTTAGTTCTTTCCACACCCAGTCGATCATATCAAAAACCACATCTCTACCAGTACGATTGTTTGATCAAACTTGGGCTTACAACACCGTCTCAAAGCAACCTCCTAAAATTAGAAAGAGTACAAAATGAAGCTATGAGGCTGATCCTTGGAACAACAAAAGACACGCCCACAGAAACCATGCGATACCTGCTTGACCTTCCTTCAGTACAGGCCAGAAACAAGTTAGAACAGGTCAAGACCTACTTCAAAGCATTAGAAAACCCTCAAAACCCACTGCATGACGCAGTCAAAGAACCAAAAGGCAGCCGTCTAGGACGAGGAAGATCATGGATGGGACAAGCAGAAGACACAATCCAGCTAGTATGCCGACTACAAGACCTGAAAGAAGCAAAAGAATGGGAGAAAAACCCCAAAAACCTCAACCATCTATTCAACACAGTCATTTCACCCACTCTAGGAAGACATTGTCGGGAATGGCCAGAGGGCAAAACAGATGCGGAAGTGAAGCTACTCATAGAAGAAAACAGTAAAGAAGAGGACATCATCATATACACAGATGGCTCAGTCACCAAAGACCAGTCTGGTTGGGGATTCACTGCGAAACAAAATGGAAAAACAATTTGGGAAGAGAATGCTGCCTACAAAGTCACAACCTCCAGCCTAACGATGGAAGTTGAAGCTGCGACACATGCCCTCCAGTGGCTATCGTCCATCCATACGCCCGGAAACCAACATGCCATGATTCTAACCGACTCAATGAACCTCATACAGAAAATTGAAAACGGAATGGGAAGCCCAGAGTGGCATAAGGCAATGCGCAACTTTCAGATTAAAAAACTCACATGGTCATACTGCCCGGGACATGCAGGTGTTAAGGGAAATGAGCGAGCTGACAGACTTGCTGGTAACGCAACACCAACGAGCGGCCTACATCTAGGAAAATCGGAAATCCTCAGAAAAGTCAAAGAATACCAAAAAGAACAGGTACAAGGCCATCACACCATCGATCGCCTCAAAGAAATAAAAGCAGAGAGAGGGAGCGGCCGAAAGTCTAACATGAAAGGTAGAGCACGATGCTTTGCAAATCAAACAAATATCGGCATCATTTCCAAACCAACATTGCGCAGATTTCTTCAAAACGGAACAGAGTCTCTGTGGGCCTTTCCAAATACAATAGACTGAGCAACACACTAGACGCCACGTTCTTGGCATCAGAGATCTTTTCCCATCCATCTTGGCAGCCTCTGTGCGTGTGTGTATGTGTGTGTTTGTGTGGATGTGTGGGTCTGTGCTTTTGAGTGCGTTTGTGAATGCGCGAGAGTGTAAGTGTACACAAGTGTCAGGAGAGATCTGTGTACGGGTGTGTGTGTATATATATATATATATATATATATATATATATATATATATATATATCTTTGTATATATGTGTGGGGGTTGGGAGTGGGAGATATGGGCGTATATGTGTGTGCTTGTACAAGTAAGTGTTCATCTCTGTGAGTGTGTGTTTGCGTGCGTGTGTCTGTGTGTGTGTGTGTGTGTGTGTGTGTGTGCCGTGGAAGCTGCGATACGTAGGCTAGAAATGAGTGTGTGGAGGAGGGGGCTGGAGGAGGTGCAAGGTAATGTGTGTGTGTGTGTGTGTGTGTGTGTGTGTGTGTGTGTGTGTTGGAGCTCATGTACGTTTATATGTATTTGACTGTACTTTCATATCTGTGAAACTGCATGTTTGGTGCATTTCTGTTATGCATGTGTGGGTGTATGTGTGAATGTGTGTCGTCATATTTTACATTCATTCGCTTAATTATCACCATTGTTGTCTTATTTATTTATTTATTTATTTTTTATTATTATCATTTTATTAGTATTACTATTATTATTACTACTACCTTTTTCTATATTATAATTATTATTTATTTATTTATTTATTTATGTATGTAAGCTTATCTATTATTTATTCCCCCCCCCCCCTTTTTTTTTTTTTTTTTTTTTTTTTTTTTTTTTTTTTTTCAAGGCCTGACTAAGCGCGTTGGGTTACGCTGCTGGTCAGGCATCTGCTTGGCAGATGTGGTGTAGCGTATATGGTTTGTCCGAGCGCAGTGACGCCTCCTTGAGCAACTGAAACTGAAACTGAAACTGATCAAACATTGGTGGTGGTGGTGTGTCCATCGAGATCGATGATGACCATCGTTGTCATCCAGCTGGGGGATGGGGGGAGGGTGGTGGTGGGGTGGGGGGAGGATGTTCATGAATCTATCTGTGAATGCACAGATGGCTGAATAGTCCAATCTGCGCACGAAATGTTCGCTGACAGTTCGGGCAGACAAAGACAGGCATACCATTGTCAGGGAGCTTGTTTGCCCGTGACTTTCTGGCCTGCCTCTTCTGAACAGCTGCAGCAGTCCTGTTGGCCTCGCACAACTTGGCGCCTTTGTGCACAGCAGTGCGCCATTTGTCACGGTCTACTGCAGATTCCTCCCAGGAGTCAGGGTTGATATCAAAACATTAAATGAAGAACAGACACAGACAACAAGACACAAACGACAGCACTGGCCATCTTTCTGGAGAGGAATACCGTTGGTTGTGTTCACAGTTGGCATCTCGTCGAGGCAGTGCAGGGCGTAGTCTGCCGCCGTTGCTCTAACTGAACCAGTGGGGCGAGGTCAGACTGGTCAGTGTGGCTGATGGGAGTTGACTCGCTGACTCGCTGTTTCTTTACAACACCAGTGTGTGAGAACTTGGTGAGAAGTCTTCAGCTCAGACAACTTCCGTTTGCGTGAGTAACCGCCCCTAAGGGCAGCAGTCACGGGGCAAACGGCGTCTGCTGCACCCCGTTCCACAACAAATAGTTCACTCAAGCTATCGAGTTGACAGAGGCCAATAAACAATGCTGTTGCCTTTTCCCTTTGCAGACACCACAGACCTGAAACAATTACAGCTATTGGTTCTCCCAGGAAAGGCAGATGACTCTCTCTCCTTCTCTCTCCCTCTCTCTCTCTCTGAGTTTCCGTCTCTGTCAGTCTGTTTGTCTCTGTCTCTCTGTCTGTCTTTCTCTCATAGTCTGCAGGGTGGCAAATGGTGAAAGTTACCCTGGCGGGGAGAGGGATTTTTCATAGTGATTTTTTTTTTTTTTTTTTTTTTTTTTTTTTTTTTTTTTTTTTTAGTGTGTGTGTGTGTGTGTGTGTGTGTGTGTGTGTGTGGTGTGTGTGTGTGTGTGTGTGTGTGTGTGTGTGTGTGTGTGTGTGTGTGTGTGTGTGTGTGCACATACGTACACACACACATTCTTACGTATATACATACACACGAATGTACGAACATACACATACAGACAGACATACAGACATGTCAAACCATACAACAGCTTTACACCAAGAATAAAATGTTCTTGGAACTAATCCCATCAACTACCATGCAAATGTAGAACATTAAGCCCACAAGAAAAGGTAACGCTATAAAAAACAAGAAGAAAACAAAATCAAAAAAGGAAAGAATGAAAATTCGTCAACTTCACACTTCACAAGCACACACACATAATATGAACAACAATAAGGCAATATGCCGCTATAGACGTAGTAAAACTACCGTCACTCACTCAGTCACATTCGAAATTCATTAACAATTATACACAGGAAAGTGCCTGTTTTACAACTGGTCTTGAAGGGCCTGTGTGTTATTGCTGCACGCCCAAAGAGACCTTAAACATGACTGTTCACAATGCACTTTCAGTTCACAAGGTGTGGTGAAACAAACCCGTTAACTAGTGGTCTAGGTATGACAAGCACACAGTGTGGACAGGAAGATGAGCGAAGGCCACTCTTTCCTCTTTACTGAACTGCGCTTAACTCGTTTCGTTGTGTGCCAGCCAGGATATCTCACTGCTGCCTGTCAGGATTCAGTTTATGATACAGGAAGATGATATAAAACATGGCATCACTCCGGTTTTCTTTTTTATTTGTTTGTTGTTGTTTTTAAGGCAAATTACGTGATTTTAACATATGCATGAAAGCCAGTGCATTAAACCTTCTTTTGACTCCAAACACAGTAGCAACTCGTTTTACATGCACACCGCTCTTTGGGGTCAAAGAGAGAGAAACAATACATCCAGAAGCCGGACGTCACACCTTAGCGTTAAAAACATGCACTTTTAACTGATTGCTACAGTCCACAAAACACTTTTTGTTAGCCTACAGAGCATGATGTGACAAATCAAAAGTTATGAAAACGTACCTGACTTCTGCTATGGAGACAAACTTCAGTGCATTGAAAGTATGTTGTTACTGTCTGTTCAATGGACGTATGAAGCATGACTACAGCACTGTGCAGAGGCACACTAGTGAATGTGTAAAATGAGGGGAAGATCTAGCGAGGCTTGGACTAACAACAATTATGGAAGTCACTGATTTCCCACTTCGTTCTGGACATAATAACAAGGGGTGAAAGAATAATGGAAGGAGAACAAAGAGAAGCAGCCAGGATTGGTAGGCTGTTGTGTATCAAAATGATCGATGACACTGATCATTGATCAAAGCCTTTGACCTGTCACAGAGTCTGTCTGGGTGTTAGTCCAGCTAACCAAAACCTCTCAGGCTCGACAAAAACAAGAAGACTTCTTAATAAGTGATTATATGACCACAGAAGATGGCAAAATTTGGAGCGAATTGCAACGCAGCCCACAGCGTGATGAACACATCCATGGAACACACACACACACACACACACACACACACACACACACACACACACACACACTAAAAACCATGGGTGAGACCAACGGTCCAATACAACCTAACTGGAGTTTTACCTGTCTGTAAGTTTTTTCCACTTGGAGGAAAAAAAAAACGTGATGATTCCATCAACCTGCAGTTTTACGAACATCATTTCTTTCAGTGCTATCATAAACGTCTGGAAAAGCTGAACGGTTCTTGCCTGCCTACGTGTTCCGAACGCTAGTTTGCTTGTCACAAAAGCAATCATTCCTGGAAGATGTTCCCCCTCTTTAATGCTTACAACTTTCGTGAAAAGAAAGTTTCGCTCACAATCGGAGGTATTCTGGAAAAAAAATGATTTTTTGGAGAAGTAGAGAATTAGTGCTGCTTTTTTCACCAAATGCCTTTGTTAATAAGATGTTAAATTTGTATATTGTTGAGGTGTTGTGCACGTACAATCAGCTTTCATTTTATTCCAGTGTGCATGTGTTTTCATTCGTTTTCAGCACCAAGCTGTTCCCAGTTTGCTCGATATTTTCTTTTTCCTGCCCAGAATGAATCAGCTCCAATACGTTTGTCAATTTGACGGATTTGTTAGAACGCAGATACACCATTATCATCTCCTCCATAATTTGGGGGTCCAGCTTGGGAATTTCACCCTTGAGGTTGCACAAGATTCTTTTCGACTTCTCATTGATTTTGTTTCGGTTCCGCCTTTCTTTCAGGCTGTTCAGTGTATACAGAAAGGGGTTCAACGCCGAGTTGAGGGGCAACACAAACACTGCGACCCATACACTGACCTCGCCGGGAATGGGGACGCCACATGAAGCCAGGATGCCCATCAGCCCGACAGGAAACCAGCAGCAGAAGTCAGTGAAGACAACCAGGAACAGCCGCCGAGCAATAGTGCTTTCCTCTTCCTGCTGTTTGGTCTTCACAGCTGCCTTTGCTTTCCACACGGCCCAGTAAATGGCCAATTGTCCTGTTCCAATGAACAAGAAGAGGAGACAGTTCATGATGATGAAAATCAGAAAGGCATACATCTGTCCTGAGAAGTGATGGCGGGTGATTGGCAAAGGGAGACAAATGCTACTCTCCCCGTAGAACTCAAACTGACCGATGAAAGGTACAGATGCCAGAAGGATACCAAGACCCCATGCCACACAGCACACTATCATGGTACATTTGGCACTCATGTGAAGGTGCGTTTTGAAGGGAAAACAAAGCTTTAACAGCCGATCAAACGTAATTAAGCTAATAATAAACGCCGACACTTCACTTGATATAAAACCCACGAAACCGGCAAGAATGCACACAGTACTGTGTCTCCATGCCTTTTCATGGGCAACATAATGATTTCGGTAATACGTGTCTGCGGCGCCTATCACCATCATATAAATACCCATCAGAAGATCAGAAATACACAGATGGCTCACCAGTACACGAAAAGATGTTAGTGCATTTCGTTTCCTGGTGACTGATTTATAAATAAGCACGCCAGAATTTCCCAGCGTTGTCAGCAAAGTAACACCCCAGAGACAAACTCTGAAAAAGCCCAGCCTTAACAGATCATAGCAAGAAGAAAGTTCGTTTGTGGGGGCATGGCATTCCAGCATTTGGGGATGAAAGTAAGAACAGCACAATCTGTAATCATCTGTTCGCAGAAGTTTCAAAGAATTTACACCCCTGAATACATTCTCATTATAGTTCTCAATCTTGTTATTCCGAATGTCAAGACTGTGTAGATTGGACAGAACGCCAAAGGCATTGTCAATAATTTCGCTCATGTTCACATTTGTCATGACCAAACACTGAATATGGATTAAACCAGCCTGTTTAAGAAAAGATGAGAATGCAGCATTCAGTTTGGTGATCACTGGGTTGCCAGAGATGTTCAAATGTTTCAAACCAATCAAGTTTTCCATCTGCACATACGTTAATCCTGACAATGAATTGTAGCTCATGTCCAAAACCTCCAATTGTGGCATATCCACTAGAGATATATTCTTCACCTGACAGAATGAAACATTTAAGAAGCGTAGAAATTCAAACACAAACATTTCCCCCAAGGCTGGACTTTTTACGCCACTCAGATCCAGATACCGTAGATACCAAAAGTCAGATACTGGCCACGGCGGGGCATGGCATGAGCAGGCGATGCCTTCACATGTGCAGTTGGAGGGATGCAACAGACCGCAGTACCTCTCATCATCCTTGTTAGGGCAGTGGGCTATACCGTCACACACAAAGTCAGGATGCACGCAGTTACCAGAGTACTGGCACCTGTAAAACCCAGGGCAGGTGATATTTTCGTGTGGGGTACTCTCATCCTCACCTTGAAGGCAGTCAAGCTCCCCGTTGTTAAGCAAAAAAGAGGGAATATACAGCCCATTACTACAGCGAAAATATCCTTCTAGGTTGACAGCTGACTTACTGACGAGATTTACACTTGACATGCCATAGCCGTCCAGATGCACAACAATGACACCACCCAACACTGCCACTTTTTTTTCTTTTCCGTGTTGTACAACATAAGTGCAGCTTTTGAAGTAAGGAACATAGGACACGGGAACACAGCCTACTCCGTTACACTTGCTTTCCTGACAAATGATGCAGTCCTGTTCATCAGTATCGTCAAAACAATCTGGAATACCATCACAGCGATTTTTCCTTGCTATTACTTGGTGGTTCTTACAAATGTAGAAGTTATCATTTTTGTTCAGAATGCGTGGAAACAGACATCCTTTTTCATCGCTACCATCTGCACAGTCCTCCAGTCCATCACAGACCAGGGTGTAGTGTACTGGTGGTCCATACTGACATTGGAACAGAGGGAAGTGGTTGGGGGACCACTGTGTGGACAGAACATTGTCCTTCCACTGACACTGGTGAAAGACGTGCACAAGAGATTCATCATCGCACTGTTTGGTTAGGAATCCGTGCACACTGCGTGTGGCTGTTGCCAGACGTACACCCAGAATCTGTTTGGTGTCCGTTTCTGTTACCATGGGATTTGGTTTCATGCACAGGTAGCCAGATGGAGGAAAATCTGGCAAGTAACATCTCAAAGGCAAAAAGTGAACATGTGGGAAAATAGTCATTGCTGCACAGTCAAACATTGTTCCTGCCTTTTGGATGTTTGTTGCTTCATAAGCTATGGCACTCCCACCAGTTCCCCACTGCCACATATAGCGATACAGATGCTGGTGCTTCTTAGACACCGGTTTTATTTTGTGGAGATTTATTGGAACTGAGTTGGCACCACTCTGATAGATCATGTTCACTGCAAGGTATATCCCCTTTTTATCAGGCAGGACAGCAAGGGTTGCCCCATATTTATTATGACACTCTTTGGCTGCCATAAATGGATCTGTGATTTTGACTCTTCCTGGTACATTCCCTTTCGAGTAAAGAACCACCATTTTAAGACAGTGTTCACGGTACGGGACCCAGTCCCCACACCCCTCCTGCCTGTAGTCACAGTCTTTTTCATCTTCATCGTCAACGCAGTGCTTCACACCATCACAGGCAATGGCCTCAGGCACTGGAATACTTGTTGAACAGTTGAACATGACGACGCTGCTTCCAGTCACGCCCATTACGCTGACTTCCCGGGGCAAACTGCTCACAGGGTAGATGGCGAAGCTGACATTGAATGATGACCAACGGCTGTTTTTTTCTCGAGGGGCTTCAATCTGTAAAGCGACTCCACCCCTGATTACTTTTATGCGAGAGGAGTAGTCGTACTGTCCCCACACGTGAACTTCCGTCACCTTGGTGTGAACGTTGCCAGGGTTCAAGCTGCTGAGGCGTAAGTAATTGGAATGTTTCATGTCTACTTGCTTCACGTGTAGCACAGTACCATGATTGGAAGGCACCAACACGATCCACGTCCTGACGTCTTTACACTGGAGGAGTCTGTCTCCTTTCCACCTGATATAACCTCTCTGTCGTGTTAGGTTTGTTAGGACACGCAGACAGGGAGTGGCTGAGGAGGTAGAGTTAGCCAGTGGTCGTCCAGACAGGGAGGACACAATGTGTGACAAATCAGGGAGTGGGGCTGAGCTGGCACCAACCTGCAGTGCTGTGCTACTGGCAGGGAGAGGAGGGGCAGACAACAAACACACCAGTGTCACTACAGCACAGATAGCTGACGGTAAAATCCTATTCCATGTGTCACTACCTCCACCTGGAAACAGATGTTTGTTAATACCACTTGTGTTGCTGTTGATCACAAACACTTATTATTGATATAGGCTGACACGGACTGTGTTGTAGTGAAAACGTTGTTTGTTTGTTTTTGTTTGTTTTGTTTTTTTTGTTTGTTTTTGTTTGTTTGTTTGTTTGTTTGTTTTGTTTTCTTTCCAAAATGATTTCCCCATGCAAAACTCCGACAGCAGCATGTCAGTCCTACTTAATTCAGCATATTCCTGTTCAGCTGCATACAAACGTAACTGTGTTTGTAAATATATTCATGACACGTTCTTGGCAAAGGTACTCAGTTGATTTTAAGAAAATAACCTTATGATCATGTTGTTTTGCTGTTGGTGCTGTTGTTGATGTTGTTTTCTTTCATTGGTTCGTTGGTTGCTCGCTTGTTTGCTTTTGTGTTTCTTAATTAAATCTCAATCTTTCACTTTTCAGTGGAACTGGAAATAGCTTTGCTCATTTACAAGATATATCTTTAAAAAAGAGAATCAATCATAATCAATCATAGGTATTATTCCCCAAACCGAAAATTATATAACTATCAATGCTGAAAACATTTCAGTTCCAAAACATCGTTACCAATCTGTAAACCTATAAAGACTACAAGCTGTCATCACAATCCAACCTAGATGAGTAGAAAATATATCACTATTTTCAGAGAAACGTCAAGACAGAAAGCCAGATAGAATAAAACTCTGAACGATAAAGATGCGTTCCCGACTGTTCATAATCAATACATGCTAAACGCCGTTCAGTGCGGAAGGGATTGGAAAAGTGGTAGTTCCAGAGGAAGTCGTCGTAATGAAAGGATGAATAAGTATAAAATTCAACTGTAGAAAAATGGCTGATTTGGAGTCGTAAGTTATCACAAACAACTTTTCAACGACATGTTTTCGAAACAAATTTCGTCAACTATTGAAAAGGAAAGGTTGGTTTAGAGTTGTAAGTTATTACGAACAACTTCTGAACAACATGTTTTCGAAACATACTTCGTTATTGTTTACCTTACTGGAAATGTCAAAACTGGGAAGATCATATCCAAGCTGCAGACGTTGTCACATGGCTTGTTCTGCCTGTTGTTGCTGAAGGAGTATATCACTAAGTCAGGAAGGCCAGAAGAAAATCATGCAATAAAAAAATATTTTCTTCACCTCCCTTACAACACGTTGTGCCTGTGGAAAATTCAGTTCAATCAACTAGTGATTATATTCTGTAAGAAGTCATTCAGGAATGCCATGATGGGCAAACAATTTTCTTGTGACGGTGTTGATTACAATGCAAGGAAGATGATCCGTTTCCAGATATACTGAGTGATGGACAACCACAACAAACCATTGTAGACATTTTTGTTGCCACAAGTCTACCACTAGTTGTTGAGTTGTTCCATCTGCAAATGGACTAAGAAACAATGGGATTTTCATGTGTGTCAAACGTCAAAGTCAAAAATATTTTAATGTCAGGCCTCTGGCCCATAACATGAGTGATGACATGTTCTGTGCACAGGGGAATGTTTACATTTTTGTAGCTTACATCCACACATTCATTGCTTTGTAAACAAAAATATACAGCTGAAATCAAACAGATTCATTAGTACTAGACATAAGTAAGCAGAATTTAAACATACATGGATTTCGAGAATACTTTGGCGGAATGAATTCATTTCGTATTTAATCATACTTGGGGCATATAAGAAAAAAGTGAAATTCTGATTCTAATGTGTTCTTGCAAAAAGGGCACCATTTCTTTCTGTCCTGGCTGGGTTTATATTGTAAATAATGTGA
The DNA here is from genome assembly GCF_041734735.1 of Babylonia areolata. Classification (NCBI taxonomy): domain Eukaryota; kingdom Metazoa; phylum Mollusca; class Gastropoda; order Neogastropoda; family Buccinidae; genus Babylonia; species Babylonia areolata. The sequence goes on from NC_134889.1 coordinate 31,032,046, forward strand.
ATTAAGAGGTGACATACCAATTCTAAATCTTGAAAGTGTTTTGCGCTGTTGGCAATCTTAACAAGATACAAATAACGGCTGATCACTAGGGTATGAGCTGAGAATAAACATAATATAAATCATGGGACTGCAGCAAATCGGGTCAACTTTGAGCATAACAATCTATGAGCCTTTGCTTAAATTCCTTGATAAACATATGAATGTTACCAACGCATTGTGCTTTCCAAACCACCCCAAAGCCATATGTATATAAAATATTGCGAATTTTACACACCCACGTGATATAGTTTTGATTTTGCAAAAACAGAAGCATGTTATAGGCTTTCATTGGATATCCATTTTCATTCATTGAAACTAATCGAAGCCAAAACTTGATGCAGCTTATGTGCATATTTATAGAAATCAGGAATCTTCCTGTTTCCCCATATACAAGATGTCTAGGACCCCAAATTCGCTTTAAAGCATCTAAATGTACTTTGTCAATGCAATCCTGGTCTTGCGTGAATCCCGAAATTTCTTAACCATATGAGAGAATGGGCTGTATTTGATAATCAAACATTTTGAAATATATACATGGAGAGTTTTCTTCAACAGACCACAGCAATTTCATGATAACTGACATTCTCTTATGGGTTCGGTCAGCAAGATATTGTAACGTTGGTTGAAACGACAGCTTTGTTGTTAAGAAAATGCCTAAGTATCTATACATGTTAACAATCTTTAACTTTTCAGTTCCATAATACCACACTTCACAGCCGCCGTGGCGAAGTGGTTAGCGTCGCGGACTGACGGCTGGGAGGACGCGTGTTCGAATCCCAGCGGAGGTGGGTTTTTCGGCCCGTGGCCGGCTCCTACCCAGAGTTGAGTGTGCTGTGTGCTTAAATGGGGAGACTGGGACAACACAGTCGAGTGTCATCCACTTCAAGAATGCGTCTTTGGGTGTGTTGCTCTAATTACTTGACCAACACTGCAAGTGTCTGTATCTCTCGGGCCTGGTTAACGCCGGGATATCATTATGACAGGAAGCGTAGAGTACAGCCTTGTCACGCAGTCCCTAACCAAATGGACCTCCATAGCGACATCGTCATCGTCATCGTCATCCTCCTCCTCCATCATCATCAATATAAACAAAAACAGTCTCAAAGTCTGTGGCCTTTCATGCCCTGCTATCATGGTGACCTCAGTTTCGATGCCCCTCCACTTCTGTACTCGGGGTGAGTCCTGTCAATGTCTTAAGTGTTGGCATATTCATGGGGGGCTGTTGTTTGAGGGACGTGGTGGCGGTCTTCACTCTGGGAGGGACGCTCACTCAGTCTGGCTCCACGACTAAGCCATTACTGTCGTTAGTAGGGGGTCTTAGTAGGTGATGTCCTAAGTACGTTAAATCAGAACAGGTACCACTGAACACCACCGAAGTGATTCAGCAGCAGTGCAGGGTCTCCTCTGGTGTGTGGCCTCCTGGTGACCTAACATCGATGGTTCTCTGCGGACTGCCGACGCTGGAACTGTGACGGATGAACCCGGGTGTGGCCGTGTATGGGGGAATCTAAATGAGCGGCGTGGGAGTAATGCCACTGAAATGGTGCAGATGATAGGGCAGCAAAAAAAACCCAAAAAAAACAAAAACAAAAAAACCACTTTATAACATGCAAGATAACCACCATTTCTATATGCAACAATATTAGACTTTTCAAAGTTTACCTGCAAGTTGAGACGTTTGGATGTGTTATACAGGATACTGATTTGTGTGTGCAAACCAAGGACACTATCAGAGAATAGTACGACATCCTCAACAAATGATAATATCAACAATTCTGTGAAATCTAGAGACAGCTGAATACTATGCCTACCATTGTTTAAAACGTCTTTAGTCAGTTCATAGATGAACAAGGAAAACAAAACTGGCGAACACACTTCTCCCTGCTTAAGACCACGTGGGCAAAAGAAAATGTCAGTTAAATTACCACCTACACGAACACGTGTTTTAACAACAGCATACATACTTTTCAGAGCATTAGCCATTTTTCCGTTCATGCCAGCTTGGTTCAGAATTTTCCAAAGTTTATCTCTACGTAAGGAGTCAAACACTTTACGAAAATCAATGAAAGCATTGTACTACTTTCTGTGCCTTACAAGCTGTTTTTGAATCACACAGATACACAGCCACACAGACACCCCCCCCCCCCCCCCCCCCCACACACACACACACACATTCACACCTACACCAAGAAGACATGAAAAACATGCCATCCCTCTCTATCCCTTTTCAACTCTCCCCTTCCCCCAGGTATTACGTGCATACCCTCAGAGAGATAGGACGGCACAGAGCCAATCATTGTGTCACTACAAGTGACGACCTTCATTAGGTAGATGAAATTCGCGTATTGCAGCGCAAAGACACAATAAATGAACTCGATTGATGGAATTCAATATAAAGCAATGTGCTGTTTTTGAAGGGTTTAAAACCTGTTACATCATACAATGATTCCCTCACAGATATACTCCCATGAGTGCTTTTGTACATATCACGTATATACTCCCTGGAGAGCTCCTGACTGATCACGTGTTCTTTTGTGCATGTCACAGATGTGCTCCTCGGAGGACTCCTGACTGCACACAGAGTGCTTTTGTGCATGTCACAGAAACACTCCTTGGATAACTCCAGACTGAACACAGAGTTCTTTTGTCCATGTCACATATATATTCACTGGAGGACGCCTGACTGCACACAGAGTGTTACAGAAATACTTCTTGAAAGCCACCTGACTGAACATGATGATGATGCAGTCTCCCGTCGGACAGACAGATGAGTAGGCAGACAGGCTTATCTGTTGGTGTGTGTCCTCATATGGGAGAAGAGGCCGATGCTGGATGCACAGCACTTCCCACAGGTGTTGCAAGGGAAAACGTCTCCAGAAGTTGAGCCCTGCTTCCTTCACTCACGCTTCTCCTTAATGGCCACTAGAGCACAGTGTCCTCCAGCGAGAGCGGTCAAGGGGATCAGTTTCCCAGGAAGCAATGTCTATGTCACAGCTTTGAGGTTTGTCTTCAAGGTGTCCTTGAAACGCTTGCAGGGTCTTCCAAGTTCGCGGTGGCCTTCCTTCAGCTGGCCAAACAACAGCATCTTCAGGATCCAGCTGTCTGTCATGCAGACAACGTGTCCTGTCCAGCCGCTCCTCTCTAGGACCTATAGGTTGGAGACCCTGTCTTGCCACTTTATGCTGAGGATCTTTCGTAGGCATCTCTGGTGAAACTGCTCAAGTTGTTGAATGTGACGGCGATACGTCGTCCATGTTTCACAGCAGTACAAAAAGGTGGTCAGCACAACAACTCTGGAGATTTTGATTTTGGTGCTGAGCCTGATGCCTTTGTTGTTCTGCAGCCTGTTGTTGAGTCTGCCAAAGGCAGAGCTGGCCTTGGCAATGTAAATCATCACTTCAACATCACAGGCTGTGTTGCTGGATGGGTGCTGCCCAGGTAGCAAAACTTGTCGACTGACTTGATCTCTGTGTCATCGATCTTGATTGCAGGTGGAGGGAGAGGTACTGACGTTCTGTGAGCTAGCTGGTTGGTACATGGACTCGGTCTTGCTGAGGCTGATGGTGAGTCCAAAGCACCTGCAGGAGGTTGAAAACCTGTCCATAATGAACTGTGTGTCCTCAGATTGAATATAGAGCACCGTTATGTATGTCACAGAAATTCTTCTCGGAGTACTTCCCTGCATATCATAGGTGTGCTCCTGGTGGAACTATTGTCTACACACATAAAAGATTTGTGCATGCTATAGATATATTCATCCAATGCTTAGCTTATATCACAGATTGACAAAAGTCTACAGTTCGGCCAACAGCAAAGTGAGAACTGTTTCATCAATAGTTTCTGCAGTGCAATGTGATGTCATTTACAGCCTTGTCTTTTGTGAAGGTCTATGACTCTTGAAATTAGGAGGCAAGATTGCACTGGTTCATAGTGCTGCAGCCATGGGTGTTAGTTTGCCTTTGGGAACCATCCCAATACCAGCTGTCCCAAACCCCTCTTTTGGCTGACAGAGTTGGTATGTAACTCTGGCAAGACAAACTCCACTCCCATCAAATTCCAGCCTCACTGTCATGACTCAAATCACTCTGAAGTAGGATCCAAGAAAAAAGAATAAATCCAGCTCCTTTCACTATATCAACAATGATCATTAGGAGAGCAATCAAATCAAATCAAATCAAAAACACTTTATTAATCCACATGGAAATTAAGTTGTGCAATCACAGGCTCGTTGTAAACATTGGCATAAAATCATCATGCACAACATAAGAATAAGAAGAGATTAAAACTAGTCAAATAAGAATTTCCAGTAGCTGACGATAGACTACCCCCGCCCCCCCCCCCCCCTCCTGTGCACACACACACATACACATACATATGTTAAGACAATAGGGTATTGCACAACAATATTTACAAATGAAACCATCCAACAAAAAAAAAAGGTATAGATTACTAAAAATGACATGTGCACACGCACGCATGCACACACGCACACACACACGCACACACGCACACATGCACACACACACACACACACACACACACACACGCACACATGCACACACAAACACACACACACACACACACACACACACACACACACACACACACACTGTTTTTACTTGCAGAGAAGAACTGCTACGTACAGAAAGGTGCTCCCGGTTGGACATCTATAGAGAGAGTCATTCTGTTCCACAGCACCCCTTTCTACAACCCCCACCCCTGCACTATTTCTTTCATCTTTGTTATTTAGTCGATTAGGAGCTAGATTCAAGAGAACATTGTGCCTGCGGGTAAACGTATACCTGTGGTGACTCAAATAACTCTCAAGTTTGCCTGAGGCAAGGCAAACTGCCCGAGCGTAAGCAATATCCGATAATCAGGAAAACAAGGGTCTACAATCCCGAAGGCAATTTACCCTCACTGTCTGCCAAGGATGACTGCCCACGATGCAGAAATAATCTGGTGGATCTTTTTCTTTAAATGTTTTGGTTGAGGGAAAACAGGCGTGCTTTACGAATAGAATGTGTTTTGCGAACTCTAGCAAACTGTTATGTGGTCAGAAGAAAACTGAGAGCATGTGCAGAAGGGAATTACCAGGATTTTCATCATTGTAGATGATGGGTTAGCCACCTGAGTGCAACATGGTGTCTGGAATACAAATTTTATTTAACTTTCATGTTAAACTGTAACCACAGGTCCATGCAACGTCAAAAGCAAATTGCCTCAAAGCCATAGGGGAGGGTATACTAAAGAATACCACACATAGTACGTGCCCTGAGTTAGTGTTCATTTACCAAATAACGCTTGGGGCAAAGGGACAAGTGAGCTGATCAGTCACACTGTGCAAACATGTTGACCTCCCTTGTATTCCTTTAGACCCCAAAGCGTGAGATGCAATGACTGATTGTTTGTTTGTTTGTCTCAGTTTTTTTTTTCTTTCATTTTTTGTTCGTTTGGTTATTCGTATGCTTTGTTTTTGTTATTTGTGTGTGCACCATCTTTCTATATTTTATTTTCCTTGTGATAAGAATGTCACTCTATACTCACAGGGAATAGAAGTCATTTGATCCATTTTATTCTGCATGTTGACATTGGGAACACCATCAGTCTGCAAGTGGTATTTCTCAGGCATGTACTGTGAGAGAAAGTAACTGCTATGACCGAGACATCTGACGAGTTTCATTCAGGAGACGGAACACAAGCCATGTCAGACATCAGTAAAGGCCTCTGCACTATGAGGGATTCTACATGCACCACCGCGCGCACGTGTGTGTGGGGGGGGCGGGGGGGGGAGGAGGGAGGGTTGGGAACTACTCGCCTTTCCCCTCGAGAACCACTTACACATTAACTTACACATTAAAGGCCACTCCCCCCATCCTAATGTCATACTGAATCCCAACATCTCAGAGCAACAGGAAACGAACATCACACACCGGGTTTCAACACAAATGAGCTTACCATCAGCTTCCTTCACGATCTACGAGCAAATATGAAATGATGCTACTCTCTCTCTCTCTCTCTCTCTCCCCCCCCCCTCTCTTTCTCTTTCTCTCTTCAAAATAGAACCAATGCTTCTGTATGCTTCTAAAATTGGGGGTTTTAAAATTGGTGGTTTGTCAGAATTAAAGGTGCATACATTTTCATTTAACGATTTCCGAACGTGCCAATGTACTCCTCAAATACAGAGACCGCCAGATAACTCCTATCCTCTAATTATAATTGTGTTGAAATGTTTTGAATACTGGTTCATGTTAACCAGACTGTTTACAACTGAAATCTGCAGACGAACGGATGAAATGCTCGAATCACAAAAAATAAACTTGGAAAATTGTATTTGGTTTGGAAACTACAGAAAACTATGAATGAGATTGGTCTCTGAATTTCGTGACCATGCAAAAGAGTTAGATATAGATATATGCAGATAGTTTGGCTACTTTAAACAAGACTTGCATTCAGAAATCAAAGATGAGATACAGCCTTAGCTGGCTTTATACGTTCAGAGATATGTTTTTCGCAGAAATGTTTTGTTTTTTGTTTTTTACAACTTGTTGATACAAGACACAGACACACACACACACACACACACACACACACACACACACACACACACACACACACACACACACATACACACACACACACACAGAGAGAGAGAGAGAGAGAGAGAGAGAGAGAGAGAGAGAGAGAGAGAGAGTCCACACAATATACCACCGAAGAAATGGAAACAAGGATGAATGTACAAGTAAATGAATTATGACCATGGATGGTCTGTGTGATATTTGTTTTTGTTTTCCTTTCCTTTTCTTGTAATCAGCTGTGGCCCTATGTGACGGTTCGCTGTATTTGTTTATTTTCTGCTGTTATCCCTGCCTTGTCAGGATGGTTGTAAATGCATTTGACAATAAATCATCATGCCATATAATGTTGTGTCATGTCATCTCTCTCTCTCTCTCTCTCTCTCTCTCTCTCTCTCTCTCTCTCTCTCTCTCTCTCTCTCTCTCTCTCTAACAAAAAAGACAAAAGATGCCAAGATTTAAGAGATTTATTTTTAATGAACAGGAAGTGGAAATATTAAAAAGGATCAAAACGTTTGGAGACAAAGACAATATTTTCTGACAATAGATACATTTGGAAAACCATAAATCATATGAATAACAAAAGATGCAGACACACTGTAGATCAACGAAGACTTTTGCACGCAGTTCTGTGACACACCTGTTTTAACAATAAAATCAGACAACTCAAGCCTTCAAGCCATAATACTTTAGATGTTCTGATGGAACGTTGCAAATCCAGATGTAACAGTGCACTGCTTGTTACCAACTAATGAGTAGTTTCAACCGCAGCAACTGACCGTAGCAGACAGCAGCAGTGTACAACCACTGACCCGTGTTGCTGTTCCTCACAAATATTTTATTAATTGTATATGTGTATGTGAGCTCATATTGTTCAACTTAAAACCACGCCATTACAGTGTATTGATTGAAACAGGTATGATATTTCAATTATGTATTATTGTCATTATCAACACATGACCGATACCTCACCACTCTCTCAAATCAACCAAACCAGCCTTTTGTTTATCGCGATCCCTATTTCAGTCACTATTTCAAGGGAAATGGAAAGCTGCAGGCAAGCATCTTGCATGGTTACAACAGTTGCACAACAATCTTTTAACCAAAACTGATAGAGCTTGCCAGCAATGAACTGATTTTATGAATTTTATACTGCGGTGAATTGCTTTCAGACTGGTAGTGACCTAAGTTTATCTTCAAAATGAAATCTCCATAATGAGCAATTCAATTTACGGTCATTAGAAAGGCTGTGAAACGCTGATGGTTGAGAGGTGTTTCAGTTTCTGTTTGTCAAGGAGGCGTCACTGCGTTCGGATTAATCCGTACACGCTACACCACATCTGCTAGACTGACAACATGACTCAAGGTGCTTAGTCAGGTCATATAATTATATATATATACTATTGGACCTTCAGAATTTTGCCAGACAACACTTCTGCTCCAGTGCTCTAAGTCCGTGCTGCACACGGGACCTCGGTTTATTATCTCATCCAAATGACTAGACACTCCGTTCGATTTTCATCAGTCAAACTTTTGAGAAAGGGCGAACGCGAGAATCGAACAGGACCCTCACGGACTCTGTATTGGCAGACGAGCGTCTTAACTATGCTGCCACCTTCATCCTCCACTGCGTTTTGGAACAAAAACTAATCGTTCAATTTATCTTCTAAAAAGGCTCTATCACGCGCATCAGACACACCCCGCTGTCTATGCAGTTCGCTCCTCAGCTACAGGCGATATATATATATATATATATATATATATATATATATATATATATATATATATATATATATATATATATATATATATATATATATACAGAGAGAGAGAGAGAGAGAGAGAGAGAGAGAGAGAGAGATAATTGTTATCTATATATCTCTTTCTATCTATCTATCTTTATATATATACACTGTGTGTGTGTGTGTGTGTGTGTGTGTGTGTGTGTGTGTGTGTGTGTGTGTGTGTGTGTGTGTGTGTGTGTGTGTGTGTGTGTGAAACTGTAAGGAGCAGTCTCCCCTGATTCCTTGTAGCTGTCAATAAATTCTGTTATGATTCACCTCTTCCTCTGTGAGAACAAATCGTTCTGAGGTCGGTGTTCTTCTCAAGACTCAGAAAGTCTGTTTCCAGGACTTCTGGATTTCATTCTTGGTCTCATCATATGTGGCTCCAGTTTTTTGGTTATCCGTCGTAGTTCCCATGACAATGCGAACTGAGCAGGACAGGCCCACCACAGGAAGACAGACGTTGCTGTGAGGTCAGTGAGGAAGGAGAGAGGTCAGTGAGGAAGGAAAGGTCAGACAGACGTTGCTGTGAGGTAGGTGAGGAAGGAGAGAGGTCAGTGAGGAAGTAGAGGTCAGACAGACGTTGCTGTGAGGTCAGTGAGGAAGGAGAGGTCAGACAGACGTTGCTGTGAGGTCAGTGTGGAAGGAGAGGTTAGACAGACGTTGGTGTGAGGTCAGTGAGGAAGGAGAGATCCCTCTCTGCAGGTGGCCTGGTACGTCAGACAGTGGTCCCGTGGCCATCACTTCACCTCAGCAAGTTGGCTGTGTGTTCTGTTTCACGTTCCGGTGGACAGTGATTTTTCTTCTTCTTTGTTCTGTTTTTTGTTTGCTTCCAAGGCCTGATCAACACGTTTGGTTATGCGAAGGTCAGACATCTACTTTTTATTTTTCTTGATTTATTTTATTTCATTTCAGCAGATGCAGTGTGACGTTTTTGGATCTGTCGGACACCTCCTTGAAACTGAAACTGAAGTTCACGCCATGAAGTCTATTCTGTTTTAGTTACAGTTTCTATTAGGAAAAGTCAGTGCGCTTGGACAGATATATATATATATATATATATATATATATATATATATATATATATAGATATGGAGAGAGAGAGAGAGAGAGAGAGAGAGAGAGAGAGAGAGAGAGAGAGAGAGACGCTACACCACAACTGCTATACAGATGCCTGACCAGCAGCATAACGCAGCAAGCGTTGCCCTCCTCACACAGAGAACAACACTTATGTTGCCAAGGGTTCTTTTTCAGAGCGCCAAGTGCGTGCTGCACGCGGGACCTTGGTTTATCGTCTTACCCGAATGACTAAACGCTCAGTTTGAATGTCCAGTCAAACTTGAGAGAATGGGCGAGACCCGGATTCAAACCCAGACCCTCACGGACACTGTATTGGCAGTCAAGGGTCTAAACCCTTTCCTCTCCAAGAAAATTCACCGACACCTTGTACAGTGTGCAAAGGTTACATTTGGGAAAAAAAACCCAGCTCTCCAGAGATAATAACGGTAATCTTTTTTAGAACTTTGATCACTGTTCACACAAAATACTGTTCATACTGTGCTTGACGAACCAGGCATATTGATCTAAGATGGAAACAGAAAGGAAAGCTTGTCATTGTTCTTACTTGTGGAGCGTGTGTGTGTTTGTGTGTGCAAGTGCGTGTCTGTGTGTTTATTTACATTGATTTGCTTGTTTAATCAGAGAGCTGGTGTGCTGTTTGCCCAGGAAGAAGATAAGGAATACAATGAAGACACCCCTTTCGCTTAAATCAAAAGACAGCCACTGTTTTCTGTGCACTCTGTCCTACAGAACACATTACTTTTCAACGTGTATCGTTTGCAATGGTTTTGTGAGTCATCTTTGCTCTTCGTATGTTGGGACAAACATATTATTTTCTCTTCGTTTTTAATAGGTTGTATTCAACGGGTTTTTGTGTTTAACATGAACAGATCCGTTCTGTTTAAGTACGACTATGTACGACGACTAAGTACGACAATATGAATACAATAAAAGCGCGTTAAAGTTGGTGTTTTAGACTGCAAAGGCAGAAGAAGTAGCAACAGCAGCAGTAGCAGGAGCGATAGTGGTGGTAGTAGTAGTAGTAGTAGTAGTAGTAGTAGTAGTAGGTGTTGTTGTTGTTCTTCTTTTATTGTTGTAATTACAATTATTATTATTATTATTATTATTATTATTATTATTATGATTATTATGATCATTATTAAACTTTTTACCTCTTTATTTATTTATTTATTACTTTATGATTTAATGCATTTAGTTAACCTTATTTTCATACATCTTGATTACTTTTTCGACTCACGTATGAAAACAATGTGTGTTCATGTAATAACCCGATGTTCGCGCGCGTGCGTGTGCGTGTGAGTACGTGTGTGTGTGTGTGTGTGTGTGTGTGTGTGTGTGTGTGTGTGTGTGAGAGTTCATGTAATAACCCGATGTTCGCGCGCGTGCGCGCGCGTGCGTGTGCGTGTGTGTGTGCGTGCGTGCGTGTGTATGTGTGTGTGTGAGTTCATGTAATAACCTGATGTTCTCGTGCGCGTGCGTGTGCGTGCGTGTGCGTGTGTGTGTGTGTGTGTGTGTGTGTGTGTGTGTGTGTGTGTGTGTGTGTGTGTGTGTGTGTGTGTGTGTGTGTGTGACCATGCTAAACGTTAACATTTTCATTTCCCCAGGAAATACATTGCCTACCAATACCAAATCTGGACTGAATATATCGGGGGAAAATCTTCATAGTCACACCAAGAAGAGAGAAGAGAGAAAGAGAGAGAGAGATTTATAATACATACATACATACATACATACATACATACAGAATAGAGGAGGAAAACAAATATTCATATATAAAAAAAAAAAAAAAAAAAAAAAAAAAAAAAAAAAAAAAAACTGCCTGGAGATGGCTGGTCGCCAGTGTGAACACCTACCACCTCCACACATGGCGAGAAAGTGCAAAACGACGTGCGTGCAGTTCTCTGCCAGTTCTTGTCAGCTGCTGACAGCATCGCTTTTTTGTCTCCTTCAACAGGTCCTTGGGTTAATTGTTTGAGTAAGGCCAACAGATCTTGTTGTGTGGCTATACAAAATTAATGTAGTTTTGTTTTCTTAAACTGCTGTCAGCAAATTTTTAAATCCCACAGTGTGCTGCCTGATGGGTCGACGCACTTCAATATTGGTGATGCGATCAATGTACAACAATGCGATAACACCTCATTTCAGTGGCTTTGATTTTTCTTTCCAAATCCGCTATGAGGGTCCATGTCTCACATGCTGACATGAAGATGGAATATGCCAACACACACAAGAGCCTGATCTTGTAGTTTCCTGGAGATGTTATTTCCTACCGTACATTATTTATCTTACATGTTGCTCAGAGAAGACACAGTCAACAGCGTGGAGAAGGATCCCCCATAGCTGGCCATGACGTTATCATTAAAATGCTGTAGATAAAAAAAAAATCCACTCTGATGGGTACACAAATATAGATGCATGCACTAAAGACCTGACTAAGCACTTTGGGTTATGCTGTGGTCAGGCATCTGCTGAGGAGATGTAATGTCGTGCATATGGATTTGACCGAACGCAATGACGCCTCCTTTAGAAACAGAAACTGTGTGTGCATTTAAAACCAAATACACCTCACTAAACCGTTGAACGTATTCTGTCAATGCTGTCAATGCTGTCAGTAAATAATCAGGCTGTAAAGTTAACAAACTCCCTTTTCAACTGTTCTGTAATTTACTACGCTAGTTTTCAACATTATCTGAACAGCAATCTGAAGTCAAGCTGTGAAGATGGACGAGATGGAACAGAACACTGTCCCTTCAGCAGTCCTGACTGTCATGGGCTGGTGGCTTCACGAAACAAATGTTACACGTTTGTCATAATGGTCATACGCATTTTCACCCTATTGTCCCATTATGAGTGTTGGAAAACAGGTGGAGTTTCAACTTCAGTAAAACCCAGAATGTAATTTGTGAATTTTCAACATCTTTCTGAACAGTTCTTGAAATCTGAAACACCTGTATGTTTAATGTACGGTTGAGAAGACTATGTACAGCATTCATCTAGAAAATGTTGTAGATTATCTGATGACAACGTGGTGCTCATCAAGATACACTTCAGTCTGCAGAGTCTGTACTTGCCTTCAGTCCGTTCAGGTCAAAGTATACTTAAGAACATGATATCAACGTTATCCATTTACGCAAAACCATGCAAGAGTGCTAATGATCTGTGAATTACTGTCACATGATGCCCCGTACTCATAATTGTCACTGGTTGGTTTACGTTCACCAAAAACCATCTGGTCTTTATCAGTTTCTCCACTTAATCACATAACACATCTGTTTTTGTGGCTTTATTCTAGTAGTTTTTGTGAGAAAACAATGCATCCACCATTTTGCTCATCCATTAACATGAGCAATGCATAGCCTATTGACATGTTTGTCATGGGAAGGAAATTTACATACATGTATAAAGATCACGTTAAGGAGTGATCATGGTATCACAAAATTATGGCTTACTCCAGTATAGTGCTACATAATAAACTGATTCACTCGAGTTGCTTTGATGCACTGTAAGCTTTACCTAATCTATACTATCAGTATATATATATATATATATATATATATATATATATATATATATATATATATATATATATATATATATATATATATATATGTGTGTGTGTGTGTGTGTGTGTGTGTGTGTGTGTGTGTGTGTGTGTGTGTTGTGTGTGTGTGTGTGTCACTCATGTCCAACTATGACCATCAGAACAGCAGAGGAGGCAACTGTTGTTCTGACTATCTGGGCTAGAATTTGATTATAGTGGAGAGTGTCTTGCCCAAGTACATCCCCACTCTCTCAGCCAAGAGGGTTTCAGGATGGTTCCCAAAGGCCAACTAGCCTACAAGGCCAGTCAGTGTACTTTCACTAAATCAGCATAGCTTCAATCACTTTAACTGCACTATTTAAATGTATTAGAAATGTCATTTGATGTCAGTGTTTGGTCTTCACACATATGCATTATCTCATCTTATGTTGTTGCTTATCCCAAACCGAGCGATAGTCTTTCCATGTAATACGTATACATGTGCTTTACTATTCACTTGTGCCAACATGTTGTGCTAATGACATTTGTTTGTGTCATTCCAGTCACTGTCTTCCTCTTATCTCTTCTCCTCATCCTAGTTTTATTTCTTCTTCTCATTTGTTATATCTTCTTATAACTATTGTAAATAAAACAATAGAAAACCCTTTTGTGACTGCCCTCTATATGTTCTTGGCCTGTGCACGGGGATTTTCGTCTAAACTTTAATTCAGTAAATCATTAGTTACTTCTTTTGTACCGTACCCTTTTATGATAAACCACTTGGTTCATAGCACGGCTACATAATTATCTCTTACTTCGTGCCTGAGGGACCCGTGCTTTTAACACCTGGATTAATTTCACTTCTTGTTGCTGACGTCGCCACTGTGAGTGCACCATCCACATGTAGAGAAGTGGGTTGAGAGCAGAGTTGAAAGGCAACACGAACACAACCATGGTGTCGTGGATCGTATCGAAACCAGTAACACCACGTGAACTCATGATCGTCACCAGTCCGAAAAGCAACCAGCAAACAACATGTGTGACAGTCACTTTTCCCATCACGTGGACTGAAAAATACACTGGTCTCGCTGACGGACTGAGGGTTATTCTGTACTTTGGAATTTCTGTAAAGATGACGGCTTGGCCAGCTACGGTCATCACACAAAAAATACAGTTGTTTGCAGTAATAACTGTGAACCATGTGAAGTCATGTTGAGAATGATAAGCATCGAATAAAGTCAGACGACATAGACCAGACTGACCCTGGAGGCCCCAGTGGGACAGTCCAGGAAGAAATGGAACCGTTGCCAACAAAAATCCAACACTCCACACACAGCCTGTTGCTGGTAAACGTAATCTCCTTCCACCTTTCGGGGAACAAAGTACAGAAATATGATATAAAGTGATAAACCAAATAACCAGTTCTGACACTGTACTAGACAGAAGGAAAAGGAATCCAGACAGCTTGCAGATGATGTTATTTGTCCATGATTTTTCAATCTGAATGTATTTTCCGTGATACATTTCGTTTGCTGCCACTACAATGCTGACGTGACTTCCCATACACATGTCAGCAAACTGCAAATGGGCCACAGCCCCGATGGAACTGCTTCTAATCACGTTTTTCACAGCAAGTGAAGTCAGCAAGCTCAACAAATTGCCTATTAAGGTAGAAACACCAATCAACCAGAATACAATTGTGTGCAGTTCATTTGGTAGCAGTGCTGTACACGAAGGGAGTACAGTGTGTGGCGCCAAACAGTTAATTTTACCCGGTTGCTTGGCAAACAGATCATGACAACATAATCTGTAGTTTGATGTAAAGATGCGATTCAGGTCATCACAACTTGAAAACAGATCTATTGGGAAGTTAGTGACTTCATTTCCTCTTACATCTAGCTCTTTGAGGCGTGGCATATTTTTAAAACCTATCCGTCCGACAGTTTCGACAGCACAGAATGACATATTCAAAAACTGCACGGAAGGCAAGTAAATGGGCATATTTTTGTACAGGACATTCATACATATTTTCGACACATCCACTCGTGTCAGTGTATAATGAACGCGTTTCACAGTTTTATAATCCATTGTGCTGAGAGGATTGTTCTGCAAGTGCAGAACTCTTAAATTTGGTAGCTCAAATAAAATTCTCATATCAAGAGTTCTTAAATAGTTATTGCTAAGATCAAAATACTTCAGGTTCGCTAGTTTAAGTAGTGAAACATTGTAAAGGGAACACTTGGATAGCTTCAAATGAATAATATATTTGTTTTTGTTGAAATAATTCATAGACATTTTTGAACCAGTAGCGTCCACATATCGTAATTGAAGATATTGATCTGGAGGAAATATTTTGTTACACAGAAAAACATGACCTTGACATACACAACCTTCAGGACAGGTCCTGTCACATAGCAGTTCATCATCCTGCTGTGGACACTGACTCCAGCCATCACATAGATGATCTCCATGCAAACAAACTCTGGAACCTCGACACTGGTAGAAACCAAGACACGTTTTTGTCTCACAGTCTTGTTCGTCCTCTCCATACAAACAGTCTGAAAATCCGTTACACCGGGTATAAACAGGTAGACAATAGAAACAGTCAGTTGTACAGCTATAATGACTATCAGGACAAAAATCGGCAGTTGTTATCACCTGTTGAGTGAAATAACCTGCCCCATCCAGATTCACATAAATCCAGAGCTTCATGTCTTTCTCTTTGACATCAACCAGGAAGCTGTAGTCATCAGTACATCCAACTTCATCAGAATCGTCCACACAATCTGAGTATTGATTGCAGCGTTGGTTGGATAATACACACTGGCTGTTAGAGCACAGAAAACCAGTACAAAAAGGATGTTCACAGAATGACTCATCAGTACTATCTGGGCAGTCCCGTCTGAAATCACACACAAGAGTGTGATGTAGAGTTGCAATACTATCATCACATGCAAACATGGTGTACTTGTGTGTCATTTTCCTTCCGAGAACAAGCATGTCAGTTTGCTCTGCATCAGTCATGTTCACGTTTGTGCAAAATGGTGCACACGTTGTTTTCACCCACAGACTCTTGGAACCATTTAACAAAAACACATGTGTGATGTGATTGTCCAGGAGCAATGATAAAGACTGCTTTGTATGTGTCAATATTTCTTGTGGGGAATGTTCATGAGCCAGCGACACTCGTGAGTAAAAAGTATCTTGTAACAGTAATGCTAATTCACAAATTATTAGATATGTGGCCCAGGCTAAAGAACTGGTGACACGTAGCATAATGTTTTGTAGAAAACCGATTCCAGCACGCCTCGATGGCATATACGGAGTATGTTGTCTGAAATGGGTCACGCTGTACACCAAGGTGTTGTCGGACCACACACAAAACTTGCTGTATAGATACGGCGCAGAGTCCCAGCCACACCTGAGACCTATAGGTGTTTTGAATCTATGAACTTGTTTGAAGACATATTGAAAATTCATCAGTTCCTCTCTGTTTTTTAGCAACGCTAAACTTCCATCTATTTTGAAACACTCAAATTGTGACAAAAGATGGCGAATAAATGTATCCATGACGACTATCTTGAAACACTTGTTTCGTGAAGCCACCAATCCCTGGCAGTCAGGACTGCTGAAGGAGCAGTGTTCTGTTTCATCCCGTCCATCTTCACATTCTGACTTTAAATTGCAGTTCAGGTGACGTTGAAAATGAGAATAGTAATTTACTGAACAGTTGAAAAGGCTGTTTGTCAACTCTGCAGGTGGATTATTTTCAGAGACCACTGACACAAATACCTTCAGACCAGCATGAAAGTAAACGGTATAGTGAAGATGGATCTTGACGTATGACGAGCGAACGGTTTTAGCTGATGGACAATCAAAACAACACATGCGTTCAACACTCTGGTCAGTTTTATTTGGTTCTGAATACAATGTTATCCAGGAATGTTTCTGATCTAAACATTGTTCAAACTCCCATATCTGTTGAATACTGATCATCACCCACCCAGATGGTGCTCTCCACTCCACTTCCATGTCCAATAGATTGTGCACGAGAGGAGCTATTATGTATGCAGAATAATGCGACATATTCATAACAATAAACTCGTGACTACTGACTGTTTCTAGAGAAAGCTTTCCCAGAGATCTGTTGACATTTTTTACAACCATGCTCTTTTCTATATGTAATTCAATAAACATTTGCTCAAGAGAATGCACATTGCACAATAAAGAATACAGTTTTTGGTAGGCAATGACCGTGGTTTCACGGTGCTCAGATTCACACCAGTACTCTAGTCTCTCTACAAGAACACGTACATAGATGCCACGTGGCACCTTTACATGTAGTTTACAAAAAGTGTTGACATCTCCACACACCCCATACACCACTCCCTGCTGTGTTGTGTGCTGTGGTAAGTTCCTTTCACAGTCTGACGCATTGACCTGTAGCATTGTGATGTTTGTGTTGTTCTGGTTTAGAAGGTACCCTACACCCGGACACATGTCACTGATGTTCTGTGGATCAGAAGCGAAGTCCATGTACAAACTGTTCTCTCTCCGCTGGTATGTCGTTATGTCAGCGGACACTAACAGGAGGCAGTGTGTCAATCCACACAGCACCGAGATCCACATGGAGAAGATGTGAATATTGCCCACTCTGGTAAAACTTGGAGCTGACAGTCCAGCCATTGTATCAGTATCAGTATCAGTAGCTCAAGAAGGCGTCACTGCATTCGGTCAAATCCATATACGCCACACCACATCTGCCCAGCAGATGCCTGACCAGCAGCATGACCCAACGCACTTAGTCAGGCCTTGAAAAAAAAAAAAAAAAGATGAAAAAAAAATAAATAAAAAAATAAAAGAAATTAATGTGACCAAGCGCACTATGCTTGCTCCAACACTATTTACGCACAAGCTACAGCAGGCGACGTTTTCCCTCCTAACCCCTGCACAGAATGTGTGACATCACTCTGCTTGCATCATTTTGTCCTCTCCAGACAGCCTACTCAAGGCTCGACCAGTGTCGCGTCGCGGTACGCTATTGGCTGAGCTGGAATCTGTGTTTCTGCTCCAAAGTATTTAATGAATATGTCTTTTGTCAGATCAGTAAACTACAAGTATTATATACTGGCAGAATCGTCGCAATTCCATCATTAAATCTATTCCATTTATGTTTGCCTTAAATTAAGATTATAAATTCATCTTAAATAATCAACACTTCATTTTATACTCATTATAAAGTAGGCATTGAGCTTTTTCTTTTCCAACTTATCCGGCGTAAATCGGTTCAGGAATCATTTAGAAATCTGTCACTGAACACCTTGAAACAAGCACAGTTCTCATCGGATTTGGGCTGATTAGTGACGATCTGCTTGCAGCACCCGTGACGGCCTTTGCGGTCCGCTAAATTTGCATAAATTGGCACAGTAAGTGATGAGTGGTCATTTCATACCTGGCCAGTCATCTGACCATAGCCTGCTCTCTCTCTCTCTTGCTGTGTCACGAGCAGTGTGTTGTGTCATGTGTGTCCCCACAACGGCTGACACCTTGCTACGTATCGCTGTAAGTACTAGTGTGTAGAATGCGTTGATTTGTAAATTGTATTGTTCTACACAGTACTTGTGTTCATATGAGTATGTTCAGTTATTGCTTTGCTCAGTTAATTCTTTGTTCAATTATTGTTTGACATGTTAGTCACAGCTTGGCTATGATTGATCTAGAAAATTGCCATCTGGTCTTATGCTCGTAGCAGTATTCCATTTGATTCTTATTAACGTCACAGTCAGTGACGTCTCTGGACACAGATAGTTTGTTCCAGAATGTACTAGTGAGTGCATAAAGTTCATTCACCACTTAATGGTTAAGCCATGATGGTTCTTCACTTACTATCTGGTCTATCAGTTTGCCAGTATTATATCTAAGCCACTGATTCTCTATCTTGTTTGTTATTCAGGTATTATCTTTCATGCTAATATCAGTTTTACTGCTACAGTGCACTCAGTACTCTAAGATGTGTGTAGTATTCTGCTGTTGTGATTGCAAGATAGTGTTGGATTAATATCAGTTATTGGTTAAAACCACCTGATATGTATCAGTCTGTTAACTGTAATTTAGTTGTCATGCTCTCTCCTATACGGCTTACTCCAGTATAGTGCAACATGATAAACTGATTCATTTGAGTCACTTTGACACAGTATAAGTTTTACCTAATCTATACTGTCAGTGTACTTTCACCAAGTCAGCATCACTTCAATCACTTTAACTGCACTATTTAAATGTATTAGAAATGTCATTTGATGTCAGCGTTTGGTCTTCACACATATGCATTATCTCATCTTATGTTGTTGCTTATCCCAAACCGAGTGATAGTCTTTCCATGTAATATGTATACATGTGCTTTACTATTCACTTGTGCCAACATGTTGTGCTAATGACATTTGTTTGTGTCATTCCAGGCACTGCTTTCTTCTTTTAGTTCTTCTCTTAGTCTTCTCTTCTTAGTTTTCTCTTTTTATGTTCTTATAACTATTGTAAATAAAACAATAGAAAAACCCCATTTGTTCCTGGCCAGTGCGTGGGAATTATCATCTATCCTTTCAATCAATATTTAGTTAAGTCTTTTGTGCCCTACCCTTGAATAACCACTCGGTACACGGCTACAAAATTGGCGTCACCAACAGGATATTGATCCTTCAAAAATACCCTTACAACAGGATATTGATCCTTCAAAAATACCCTTACAACAGGATATTGATCCTTGATTAAACAACAACAGGATATTGATCCTTGATTAATCCAAATTATTCCCTTTTTATATTACAATTCTTGTATCCAAATTCAATCCATCCCTAAACCTCAGCTCTTTACCACCAAGTGTGCCTTGTTACAACTTGGCGCTGTGAGCAAGGATGTGCTAGTTCTCTTTATCTCTTAATAAATCAAAGCTCATAGCCAAGCAATCTCTATTACATACTTGGCACTGCGAGCTAGGATCATACAAGGACAAGAGGTTGTACTAACAGTCACATAGGGATAATCTAACATAGGAGAAGAGAGAAGACAGTGCAGCAGGTACTCAAGTCCACGAGAAGAGTCATCGCCCCATCAAGATGGCTTCATCTGACTTCCTGCCCAAACTCCCGACGCTGTCCGGTGAGGAAAGCAGCACAGAAGTCGATGAGTTCGTCCAGGAGGCCAGACTGATACTCCAGCTACACCCCCTGGATGACACAACAGCCTCTCTCTGGCTGATCTCGGCCCTTGCCTGCAGAGCTCGCCAGCAGATCGTCAGGCTGCCAGCAGCCAAAGTGGACACCCCAGCCAAGATCCTTTGCATCATTGAGGAGGACTGGGGAGAGCAGAGAGACGCCACTGACCTTGCCACTGCGTTCTTCAACAGACAGCACCAGCCCAAGGAGACGGTGATCGACTATGCATCCCATCTTCAGCACCTATGGACCATAGTTAACAAGGCTGAAGATGGGATGACCCAGGTGTCAGCGACCATCCTCCGCGACGCCTTCGCCAGAGGTCTTCAGCCAGCTGCACTCAGGCGCGATGTCAGGCGCCTCATCCGCTACCACCCTGACACCACCTTCGAGGCAGCGAAGGAGGCCCTGCGATGGCTGCGGGAGGACAGCCACACCTACAACACCTACCCCGGCGTAGACAACACCACTGTTGTCCGCCTACAGTCTCAGCTGGCCGCACTCGCAGCTGAAAATACCAGCCTGCGACGTCAGCTGCAGTCCCCCATACCAGCACACCACCCACATCCTCCACAACCAGCGCTTCATCCTCAACGCTGTGCTGCTGACCGTACCCCACACCCTCCACACTGTGTCTGGTGTGAGAGGCCCGGTCACACCGATGACCAGTGTCGCCACAAGCGACGCTACCTGAGGGCCAGGCAACTGAATGCAGAACACAAGCCTGCAGCTCCAGCCTACAAACAGTGTGTTGCAACTACACACACTGGGCGACCTGGACCCATGTCATCAACTGCACCAGCTCCAAATCAGCGACGCAGGAGACGCCGACGAAGACGGAGGTGCCACAGCACAACCCCTGATGCTGTGGTCCCACAGGTGTCCCCACCTGTAGTCAGCACCACGCAGCAGAGGCACGACCAGCAACAACTACCTGCTGTCACGCTGACTCACCAGGTCCCACTGCACCACCTGCTTAATTATCTCTCTTCTTAGATTTGTTGTGGTGTTGTTTGTGGTCCAATTACTATGAAACTTTTGCTTCGTATAGTATGTGTACTAAACGTTATGCCAGATTAAAGGTAAAAAATGCTAAATCATGATGCCGAATCATGTAATTGTTGTAATTCAATGTGCTCACTGGCTTAGTGTGCTTGTGATATTACCATAATCTATACAACAAGCACAACAAAATAACAAAAAAAGATCCACACAACAAAACTGCTCATACAAAAGGTACAAGTTCATGCGTGTTTTATCCCAGCATAGCATCAAATGAAATAGACTTCATAATCCAAATGAACACTTCAAACACTTCATCTGCAAAGAAAACCTACTTGTCAAACCCATACTTCACACAATAAAGACACACAACCTCATCAAACAAACACTCAATCTGCTAAAAAAAAAAAAGAAAAAAGAAAAAAGAAAAAATGTGCAGATATGTTGCACAGGTAATCAATTCTTGTGGTACATAGTGTCATCAGGGTGGATGGTGTTGATGTTGAACCTTCTTCCTCCACTCTTTTCTCACTACTGGTGGTGTCAGTATGTTCCAAAAATGCATGGTTTATCCTGAAACAGTTTGTTATGTAATACTTCTTTATCTCTTTTCATTTCCTTTGTTTTGAATTATTTTCTATATGTTCTAAAGTTTATTCATTAATGCTAATAATGTTAGATTAAATATCAACAGTAATTTCAGTTTTGTACATTTACATCACAGCTTTCATTCTTTACAAAGGACTTTACAAAATGCTTTACTTCTA
The DNA here is from genome assembly GCF_041734735.1 of Babylonia areolata. NCBI lineage: Eukaryota > Metazoa > Mollusca > Gastropoda > Neogastropoda > Buccinidae > Babylonia > Babylonia areolata. Next base: position 31,054,021 of record NC_134889.1, read on the forward strand.
GTTCTATGTATTTTATCAGAAAATAAAAAAAGAATACACTTATATATATATATATATATATATATATATATATATATATATATATATATATATATATATATATCATAATATAATCAGACAAAGCAGTTTACTGATAATAAAAGTATGAAATAGTGATTATTAATGCTGTATCACTATGAGTATCAGTGTGCATATCAGTGTGCATGTGCATGACATGCTGCAATCCATTAAGTTACTTTATGCATAGTGGCATGTCAAGCACATGCACACTTATATCATTTATGTAAATGTCTGTGCAAAAGTTTACAATTCCATACATGTACATCTAGACAAAGTTTGTAAAAAAAAAACTAAGTTTGCACACTTCATGGTAAATTTATACTATAAATCATAGTACATTAACAGTTGACTCACTCACTCATAGATAGTTCACCAGCAGACAGTTCTTTAGTTGACAGTGTAGTTAGTGTGGTGGTGTTGCCTCTCCTTCTGATGACATGACTTGCCAGAAGTGATCTCAGAATTATTCATTGGTGTACAGGCAGGCATATAAAGCACCATCATATCTTTCAGGGCTGAAAAAGAAATTGAACTATTAGTAATACTGTTAGTATTTACTGTTGACACAACTCTATAACACACACACACACACACACACACACACACACACACACACACACACCAACCTGACACACATTCACATAAAATATCCATTGAAGCAAATTCTGTGAAACTGAAAACTGTTCATGTCATGTCCCTGTACCTCCCCATGCTCAGTTACATATAATGGTTAAACTGTGAAGGGACAGTGTGTGTGTGTGTGTGTGTGTGTGTGTGTGTGTGTGTGTGTGTGTGTGTGTGATATTGTGTGAGTATGTGACTCACTGTGTGACACACATTGTGTGTGTGTGTGTGTGTGTGTGTGTGTGTGTGTGTGTGTGTGTGTGTGTGTGAGTGAGTGACATGTATACACACTGTGTCACACATTGTGTGTGTGTGTGTGTGTGTGTGTGTGTGTGTGTGTGTGTGTGTGTGTGTGTGTGTGATCTTTTAATTTACATTCTGTTAATTTCCTCAGATTCACTTTATTCTTTTAATCATTTTTATTCCACATGTCAAACAGTGAATTTCTGTTCCAATGTAAGACAATAAATCAGTCTTGAGTCAATCATTGTTAAATAAATTATTATCAATTGATTATATCATCATTACATTTCAGTATTTGTCAATGTGGGTAAAATAAGAATGCTTACCTTCAGACACTTCAGCTATATCCAGTCCCCCAGTCACTTTGCTTGCATATTCCTTGTGTGAGCTGTGAGAAACACAGTTCTGTCACTTCAGTGCAGCAAGTCAGTTTCACTTGTTTCCATGTCAGTCACAACACTGATGGCACCTGGTGCAAGTGATTTCGGCAATTACAGGCGAAGGCTTCCAACCTTTCTGTATCTAATGCAAATGTTGATTCGTCATCAACATCAAAATTAATATTATTGTTGATGAAAGGTGAACGACAACCCTGCGTCATCTGCTTTCGAAATCAGCGTTGCCTTCGTGTTCACTGAGATCGATTTCATGACCATCAGCCTAGTTAGAACGGTCAGTTCCATCAATGAAGTACTGGGTTAGAAACTCACAAATGTCGTCTTCTTCACTGAATGGCAAAATGTGTGCAACGCAAGTGTATCTTGTCAGGAAATCGCCAAGTCACTCTTGAAAACGTGCTTCCGAACCCTGCGACCATGTTTATTTGAGCTAGCATGCTGAATGGCTGGTTTTGTCACGTGGCCTCTCTCGGCCAATGTCAGAAGGGATTTTCCTTCATAGTGACGCATTGTTTACGTAGTGTATCCTTATTTTGAAAGCGACAATTCGCTCGTTGTTAAAAAATCAACTAATGAGAAGGACATAGATTGAAAGAGATGGACTTGACCTTCAAAACAATGTATGATTTGACCGGTCGATTCCAAGAGATGAGGGAGGGCAAGCTTGTCAAAGTTGATCGATTTCGCGAAGTCATAGGCGATCAGAATGACGGGTTAGGCATTTTAAGCACACTTTTAAGGCAAAAGAAGACAGTTATGCCTAGATACTTCAATATGAGATAAAAGAAAGCCTAAAGTTTACTATGAAGTCAAAATCTGAAAATCGACAACCTGACCCCCACCCGCCTAAAATCGCTGCTAGCGGGAAAGTTGGTCAGGGACAAAGCAACTCATTCCGTGATGGAGGGTCACATATGGCTTACTCCAGTATAGTGCTACATGATAAACTGATTCACTCGAGTTGCTTTGACACACTATAAGCTTTACCTAGTCTATACTGTTAGTATATATATATATATATATGTAGCCGTGTACCGAGTGGTTACTGAAGGGTATGGCACAAAAGACTTAACTAAATATGATTAATTGAAGGATAGACAAGATCCCACGCACAGGCCAGGGACATATAGAGGCCAGTCACAAATGGGGTTTTCTATTGGTTTATTTACAATATTCTAAAAGAAGAAGACTAAGAAGAAGAAATAATGAGAAGACAACTAGGAGAAGACAATGAGAAGATAAAAAGAGAAGAAGACAATGCTAAGAGAAGACAGTGCCTGAAATGACACAAACAAATGTCATAAGTACAATGTGTCGGCACAAGTGAATAATAAAGCACATGTATACATATCACATGGAAAGACTATTCACTCGGGTTTGGGATACGCAACAACATAATGCAAATGTGCGAAGACCAAACGCTGACATCAAATGACATTTCTAATACATTTAAATAGTGCAGTTAAAGTGATTGAAGTGATGCTGACTTGGTGAAAGTACACTGACAGTATAGACTAGGTAAAACTTATACTGTGTCAAAGTGACTCAAATGAATCAGTGGATTAGATATAATACTGGCAAACTGATAGACCAGATATTAAATGAAGAACCATCATGGCTTAACCATTAAGTGGTGAATGAACTTTACGCACTCACTAGAACATTCTGGAACAAACTACTAGTGTCCAGAGATGTCACTGACTGTGACGTTAAGAATCAAATGGAACACCGCTACGAGCATATGACGACATGGCAATTTTCTAGATCAATCATAGCCGAGCTGTGACTAACATGTCAAAGCAATAACTGAACAAAGCATTAACTGAACAAAGCAATAACTGAACATACTCATATGAACACAAGTACTGTGTCGAATAATACAATTTACAAATCAACACATTCTACACACTAGTACTTACAGCGATACGTAGCGAAGTGTCAGCCGTTGTGGGGACACACACGACACACTGCCCGCGACACAGCAAGAGAGAGAGCAGGCTCTGGTCAGATGACTGACCAGGTATGAAATGACCACTCATCATTCACTGTGCCAATTTATGCAAGTTTAGCGGACCGCAAAGTGCGTCACGTGTGCTTGCAAGCAGATCGTCACTAATCACGGAGAATCCGATGACAATTGTGTTTGTTTCAAGGTGTTCAGTGATAGATTTCTAAATGATTCCTGAACCGATTTACGTCGGATAAGTTGCAAAAGAAAGAGCTCAACGCCTACTTTATAATGAGTGTAAAATGAAGTGTTGATTATTTAAGATGAATTTATAATCTTAATTTAAGTCACCTGAACAGGGTCAGTTTTAACGAGCTCGTCGCTGAAAATTACAAACTGCGTTAAATCAGTTTCACATAGGCTAACATAAATGGAACAGACTTAAAGATGGAACTGCGACGATTCTGCCAGTATATAATACTAGTAGTTTACTGATCTGACAAAAGAGCTATTAATTAAATACTGTGGAACAGAAACACAAGTTTGCTCTCAGCCAATGACGTACCGGGATGCGACATTGGGTGAGCTGTGAGCAGGTGTCTGGCGAGGAGGACAAAATGATGTAAGCGGAGTGACGTCACACATTCTGTGCGCGGGTTATGAGGGAAAACTGTCGTCTGCTGTGGCTTGTGCGTGAATAGTGTTGGAGCAAGCATAGCGCGCTTGGTCACACCTCCCCCCATCTTTTGAAAACCATCGTCCGCGATGGTTAATTTAAAGTAATTCTTGTGAGGAGACTTAGCTGAGCATCAAACAAGAATTATTGGGCAGGTAAGGGAGATAATTTAGCTGATAACTAATAGCTAAGTGAATGTGAAATGACTGCAACCTTCTTAGGCACAACACCCTACTTCTATATTCAAAGTGGCTTTAGCCAGGTTAAGTTAAGCGTTTGGACTTAGTCAAATGCATCCTAACTTAACTTTGAAGAGTTTGATATAGAGAAGGGGTTGGAAAGCATTCAGTTTTGTGCATATCAATCTATGTATCACATGATTTCCCGACTAGTGCTTAGAATTAACAAGCAAGCATTTCAACAACAAATATTTGTCTTTGCAAAGACCACTTAGCAGGATTGGCCTTGGGGAGGCAAGAAAAAAAAATAGAAGAAAAAAAGTACACCAAAACCCACAAAATATAAATTCCACCTAAACTGGTTGGAATGAAAACAAAATAAGAAAACATGTACATAAGAGATGAAACAGTTTGCGTTGCACTGGCCACATGGCAGAAAAGGGCATGGGAGAGGCAAGACTAGAAAAAAATAGAGTGGATGAAATAGTCCTAGTTGCAAGTGAGACTAGAATTTCAACCTCAATTGTCCATTCTGGGGAAGGAAAGGAAAAGAATGTCAATTCTTAATTCTGGCCTTCTCTTTGAGGCGCTGGGACCGTCTTTGCACAGGAGCCGATGCTGCAGGCAGGTCGTTCTGGGCCGCGGCCTGGGGTGCTTCTGACGCAGTGTCGGGTGGAGGAGTTCCACACCTGGGCTGGGGATGGGGTGGTATTATAAACCATACCTCATCATCAGAGTCTGTGTCAGAGTCAGACACTTTGTCGCCCTGGTGGTGCAGTGGGACCGGGTCTGTAGGCGTGACAGCAGGCTGTTGTTGTTGGTCATGCCTCTGCTGCATGGGGCTGACTACAGGTGGGGACACCTGTAGGACCACAGCGTCAGGTGTGGTGCTGTGGCGCCTCCGTCTGCGTCGGCGTCTCTGGTTTCTTTGTGCTGCTGCAGAGGAAGAGACTGACCTGGTTTCCAATGACTGGGTCTGAATGCAGGCAGGTTGGGTGGTGTTGCTGTTGGATGGGCGACTGGAGAAGTGTTGCTCCAGGTCGCGGTACATGCCAGGCCAGTAGACCTGGGGTCGCAGCATCTCTGCAGCCTGCTGGAAGCCTTGGTGCCCAGTGCAGTGTAGTATGGATGACAGGACCTGGGGGCGGAGCTTGCTGGGAAGCACCAGCTGCTCAGATGCCCCGTGCTTAGGGTCCATCACCCGTCGATGCAGGACACCCTTCCTGCAGATCAGCCTGTCATGCTGCTGGGTCAGCACATTGGTCTGCCAGTTGGAGCTGAGGGCTGGCGTGGCTGGCCATGCAGACAGGATTGGCCCAATGGTGGGGTCAGCAAGCTGAAATCTGCGCAGCTCTTCTGGTGGCAGCTTGGGTCGCAAGTGCAGTTGGCTGGGGGGAGGTGTCTCGTTGACAGTGACATGCTGCTTGTTGACCGCATATGTTGTCAGTCGTCTCCCCTTAAATGTGGCTGGTTGTCTGTCTTCAGCCTTTGATTGCCTGTCCTCCTTAATGTAGCGCCGCTTGTGCCGACACTGGTCCTCAGTGTGGCCGGGCCTCTCACACCAGACACAGTGTGGAGGGTCTGGGGTGTGGTCAGCAGCACAGCCATGAGGATGGAGGGCTGGCCCTGGAGGATGTAGGCGTTGTGTTGGCATGGAGGACTGCAGCTGACATCGCAGGCTGGTGTTCTCAGCTGCGAGTGTGGCCAGCTGAGCTTCCAGGTGGACAACAGTGGTGTTGTCTACGCCGGGGCTGGTGTCATAGGCGTGGCTGTCCTCCCGCAGCCATCGCAGGGCCTCCTTCTTTGCTGCCTCGAAGGTGGTGTCAGGGTGGTAGCGGATGAAGCGCCTGACATCGCGCCCGAGTGCAACTGGCTGAAGGCCTCTAGCGAAGGCGTCGCGGAGTATGGTTGCTGGCACCTGCATCACCCCATCTTCGGCTTTGTTGACCTTGGTCCATAGGTGCCGAAGATGGGATGCGTAGTCGATCACCGTCTCCTTGGGCTGCTGCTGTCTGTTGAAGAACGCAGTGGCAAGGTCGGTGGCGTCTCGCTGCTCTCCCCAGTTCTCCTCAATGATGTGAAGGATCTTGGCTGGGGTGTCCACTTCTGTCGCCGGCAGCCTGACGATCTGCTGGCGAGCTCGGCCGGCAAGGGCTGAGATCAGCCAGAGAGAGGCTGTCGCGTCATCCAGGGGCTGTAGTTGGAGGATCAGTCTGGCCTCCTGGGTGAAGTCGTCGACTTCACTGCTGCCTTCCTCACCGGATAGCGTCGGGAGTTTGGGCAGGAAGTCAGTTGAAGCCATCTTGATGTGGGCGACGTTTCTTCTTGTGGACTTGATGTACCTGCTGCACTGTCTTCTCTCTTCTCCTATGTCTAACTATCCCTATGTGACTGTTAATGCAACCTCTTGTCCCTGTACGATCCTAGCTCACAGTGCCAAGTATGTGATAGAGATTAGCTTGGCTAGTAGCTGTGATTTATTATTAGAGATATTTAGAGACTTTGCACATCCTATGCTCACAGCGCCAAGTTGTAATAAGGTACACTTGGTGGTAAAGGGCTGTGGTTTAGGGATGGATTGAATTTGGATAAAAGAATTAAAACCTTAAAGGGAATAATTGGACTATTTTATAATGGATCTTTATCCTGTCGGCGACGCCACTTTTGTAGCCGTGTACCGAGTGGTTACTGAAGGGTATGGCACAAAAGACTTAACTAAATATGATTAATTGAAGGATAGACAAGATCCCACGCACAGGCCAGGGACATATAGAGGCCAGTCACAAATGGGGTTTTCTATTGGTTTATTTACAATATTCTAAAAGAAGAAGACTAAGAAGAAGAAATAATGAGAAGACAACTAGGAGAAGACAATGAGAAGATAAAAAGAGAAGAAGACAATGCTAAGAGAAGACAGTGCCTGAAATGACACAAACAAATGTCATAAGTACAATGTGTCGGCACAAGTGAATAATAAAGCACATGTATACATATCACATGGAAAGACTATTCACTCGGGTTTGGGATACGCAACAACATAATGCAAATGTGCGAAGACCAAACGCTGACATCAAATGACATTTCTAATACATTTAAATAGTGCAGTTAAAGTGATTGAAGTGATGCTGACTTGGTGAAAGTACACTGACAGTATAGACTAGGTAAAACTTATACTGTGTCAAAGTGACTCAAATGAATCAGTGGATTAGATATAATACTGGCAAACTGATAGACCAGATATTAAATGAAGAACCATCATGGCTTAACCATTAAGTGGTGAATGAACTTTACGCACTCACTAGAACATTCTGGAACAAACTACTAGTGTCCAGAGACGTCACTGACTGTGACGTTAAGAATCAAATGGAACACCGCTACGAGCATATGACGACATGGCAATTTTCTAGATCAATCATAGCCGAGCTGTGACTAACATGTCAAAGCAATAACTGAACAAAGCATTAACTGAACAAAGCAATAACTGAACATACTCATATGAACACAAGTACTGTGTCGAATAATACAATTTACAAATCAACACATTCTACACACTAGTACTTACAGCGATACGTAGCGAAGTGTCAGCCGTTGTGGGGACACACACGACACACTGCCCGCGACACAGCAAGAGAGAGAGCAGGCTCTGGTCAGATGACTGACCAGGTATGAAATGACCACTCATCATTCACTGTGCCAATTTATGCAAGTTTAGCGGACCGCAAAGTGCGTCACGTGTGCTTGCAAGCAGATCGTCACTAATCACGGAGAATCCGATGACAATTGTGTTTGTTTCAAGGTGTTCAGTGATAGATTTCTAAATGATTCCTGAACCGATTTACGTCGGATAAGTTGCAAAAGAAAGAGCTCAACGCCTACTTTATAATGAGTGTAAAATGAAGTGTTGATTATTTAAGATGAATTTATAATCTTAATTTAAGTCACCTGAACAGGGTCAGTTTTAACGAGCTCGTCGCTGAAAATTACAAACTGCGTTAAATCAGTTTCACATAGGCTAACATAAATGGAACAGACTTAAAGATGGAACTGCGACGATTCTGCCAGTATATAATACTAGTAGTTTACTGATCTGACAAAAGAGCTATTAATTAAATACTGTGGAACAGAAACACAAGTTTGCTCTCAGCCAATGACGTACCGGGATGCGACATTGGGTGAGCTGTGAGCAGGTGTCTGGCGAGGAGGACAAAATGATGTAAGCGGAGTGACGTCACACATTCTGTGCGCGGGTTATGAGGGAAAACTGTCGTCTGCTGTGGCTTGTGCGTGAATAGTGTTGGAGCAAGCATAGCGCGCTTGGTCACATATATATATATATATATATATATATATATATATATATATATATATATATATATATATATATATACATACATACATACATACATACATATATACGATAGTCAGTTGTGTCCAACTATGAACATAAGAACAGCAGAGGAGACAACTGCTCTTCCAACTATTTGGGCTAGAATTTGATTATAGTGGAGGGTGTCTTGTCCAAGTACATCCCCACTCTCTTGGCCAAGAGGGTTTCAGGACAGTTGGCGTTGGGATGGTTCCCAAAGGCCAACTAGCCCACAAGGTCAGTCAGTGTACTTTCACTAAATCAGCATAGCTTCAATCCCTTTAACTGCACTATTTAAATGTATCAGAAATGTCATTTGATGTCAATGTTTGGTCTTCACACATATGCTTTATCTCATCTTGTGTTGTTGCTTATCCCAAACCGAGTGATAGTTTTTTCCATGTAATATGTATACATGTGCTTTACTATTCACTTGTGCCGACATGTTGTGCTAATGACATTTGTTTGTGTCATTCCAGGCACTGTCTTCCTCTTATCTCTCCTCCTCATCCTAGTTTTATCTCTTCTTCTCATCAGTTATATCTTCTTATAACTATCGTAAATAAAACAATAGAAAACCCTTTTGTGACTGCCCTCTATATGTTCCTGGCCTGTGCACGGGGATTTTCGTCTAAACTTTAATTCAGTAAATCATTAGTTGCTTCTTTTGTACTGTACCCTTTTATGATAAACCACTCGGTTCATAGCATGGCTACATAATTATCTCTTACTTCCTGCCTGAGGGACCCGTGCTTTTAACACCTGGATTAATTTCTCTTCTTGTTGCTGACGTCGCCACTGTGAGTGCACCATCCACATGTAGAGAAGCGGGTTGAGAGCAGATTTGAAAGGCAACACGAACACAACCATGGTGTCGTGGATCGTATCGAAACCAGTAACACCACGTGAACTCATGATCGTCACCAGTCCGAAAAGCAACCAGCAAACATGTGTGACAGCCACTTTTCCCATCACGTGGACTGAAAAATACACTGGTCTCGCTGACGGACTGAGGGTTATTCTGTACTTTGGAATTTTTGTAAAGATGACGGCTTGGCCAGCTACGGTCATCACACAAAAAATACAGTTGTTTGCAGTAATAACAGTGAGCCATCTGAAGTCATGTCGAGAATGATAAGCATCAAGTAAAGTAAGACGACAGAGACCAGACTGACCCTGGAGGCCCCAGTGGGACAGTCCGGGAAGAAATGGAACTGTTGCCAACAAAAATCCAACAATCCACACACAGCCTGTCGCTGGTAAACGTAATCTCCTTCCACCTTTCGGGAAACAAAGTACAGAAATATGATATAAAGTGATAAACCAAGTAACCAGTTCTGACACTGTACTAGACAGAAGGAAAAGGAATCCAGACAGCTTGCAGATGATGTTATTTGTCCATGATTTTTCAGTCTGAATGTATTTTCCGTGATACATTTCGTTTGCTGCCACTACAATGCTCACGTGACTTCCCATACACATGTCAGCAAACTGCAAATGGGCCACAGCCCCGATGGAACTGCTTCTAATCACTTTTTTCACAGCACGTGAAGTCAGCAAGCTCAACAAATTGCCTATTAAGGCAGAAACACCAATCAACCAGAATACAATCATGTGCAGTTCATTTGGTAGCAGTGCTGTACACGAAGGGAGTACAGTGTGTGACGCCAAACAGTTAATTTTACCCAGTTGCTTGGCAAACAGATCATTACAACATAATCTGTAGTTTGATGTAAAGATGCGATCCAGGTCATCACAACTTGAAAACAGATCTATTGGGAAGTTAGTGACTTTATTTCCTCTTACATCTAGCTCTTTGAGGCGTGGCATATTTTTAAAACCTATCCGTCCAACAGTTTCGACAGCGCAGAATGACATATTCAAAAACTGCACGGAAGGCCAGTAAATCGGCATATTTTTGTACAGGATATTCATATATATTTTCGACACATCCACTCGTGTCAGTGTATAATGAACGCGTTTCACAGTTTTATAATCCATTGTGCTGAGAGGATTGTTCTGCAAGTGCAGAACTCTTAAATTTGGTAGCTCAAATAAAATTCTCATATCAAGAGTTCTTAAATAGTTATTGCTAAGATCAAAATACTTCAGGTTCGCTAGTTTAAGTAGTGAAACATTGTAAAGGGAACACTTGGATAGCTTCAAATGAATAATATATTTGTTTTTGTTGAAATAATTCATAGACATTTTTGAACCTGTAGCGTCCACATATCGTAATTGAAGATATAGATCTGGAGGAAATATTTTGTTACACAGAAAAACATGACCTTGACATACACAACCTTCAGGACAGGTCCTGTCACATAGCAGTTCATCATCCTGCTGTGGACACTGACTCCAGCCATCACATAGATGATCTCCGTGCAAACAAACTCTGGAACCTCGACACTGGTAGAAACCAAGACACGTTGCTGTCTCACAGTCTTGTTCGTCCTCTCCATACAAACAGTCTGAAAATCCGTTACACCGGGTATAAACAGGTAGACAATAGAAACAGTCAGTTGTACAGCTATAATGACTATCAGGACAAAAATCGGCAGTTGTTATCACCTGTTGAGTGAAATAACCTGCCCCATCCAGATTCACATAAATCCAGAGCTTCATGTCTTTCTCTTTGACATCAACCAGGAAGCTGTAGTCATCAGTACATCCAACTTCATCAGAATCGTCCACACAATCTGAGAATTGATTGCAGCGTTGATTGGATAAAACACACTGGTTGTTAGAGCACAGAAATCCAGTGCAAAAAGGATGTTCACAGAATGACTCATCGGTACTATCTGGGCAGTCCCGTCTGAAATCACACACAAGAGTGTGATGTAGAGTTGCAATACTATCATCACATGCAAACATGGTGTACTTGTGTGTCATTTTCCTTCCAAGAACAAGCATGTCAGTTTGCTCTGCATCAGTCATGTTCACGTTTGTGCAAAATGGTGCACACGTTGTTTTCATCCACAGACTCTTGGAACCATGTAACAGAAAGACATGTGTGATGTGATTGTCCAGGAGCAATGATAAAGACTGCTTTGTCTGTGTCAATACTTCTTTTGGGGAACGTTCATGAGCCAGCGACACTCGTGAGTAAAAAGCATCTTGTGACAGTAATGCTAATTCACAAATTATTAGATATGTGGCCCAGGCTAAAGAACTGGTGACACGTAGCATAATGTTTTGTAGAAAACCGATTCCAGCACGCCTCGATGGCATATACGGAGTATGTAGTCTGAAATGGGTCACGCTGTACACCAAGGTGTTGTCGGACCACATACAAAACTTGCTGTATAGATACGGAGCAGAGTCCCAGCCACACCTGAGACCTATAGGTGTTTTGAATCTATGAACTTGTTTGAAGACATATTGAAAATTCATCAGTTCCTCTCTGTTTTTTAGCAACGCTAAACTTCCATCTATTTTGAAACACTCAAATTGTGACAAAAGATGGCGAATAAATGTATCCATGACGACTATCTTGAAACACTTGTTTCGTGAAGCCACCAATCCCTGGCAGTCAGGACTGCTGAAGGAGCAGTGTTCTGTTTCATCCCGTCCATCTTCACATTCTGACTTTAGATTGCAGTCCAGGTGACGTTGAAAATGAGAATAGTAATTTACTGAACAGTTGAAAAGGCTGTTTGTCAACTCTGCAGGTGGATTATTTTCAGAGACCACTGACACAAATACTTTCAGACCAGCATGAAAGTAAACAGTATAGTGTAGATGGATCTTGATGTATGACGAGCGAACGGTTTTAGCTGATGGACAATCAAAACAACACATGCGTTCAACACTCTGGTCAGTTTTATTTGGTTCTGAATACAATGTTATCCAGGAATGTTTCTGATCTAAACATTGTGCAAATTGCAATATCTGTTGAATACTGATCATCACCCACCCAGATGGTGCTCTCCACTCCACTTCCATGTCCAATACACGGTGCATGAGAGGAGCTATTATGTATGCAGAATAATGTGACATATTCATAACAATAAACTCGTGACTACTGACTGTTTCTAGAGAAAGCTTTCCCAGAGATCTGTTGACATTTTTTACAACCATGCTCTTTTCTATATCTAATTCAATAAACATTTGCTCAAGAGAATGCACATTGCACAATAAAGAATACAGTTTTTGGTAGGCAATGACCGTGGTTTCACGGTGCTCAGAATCACACCAGTACTCTAGTCTCTCTACAAGAACACGTACATAGATGCCACGTGGCACCTTTACATGTAGTTTACAAAAAGTGTTGACATCTCCACACACCCCGTACACCACTCCCTGCTGTTTTGTGTGTTGTGGTAAGTTCCTTTCACAGTCTGACGCATTGACCTGTAGCATTGTGATGTTTGTGTTGTTCTGGTTTAGAAGGTACCCTACACCCGGACACATGTCACTGATGTCCTGTGGACCAGAAGCGAAGTCCATGTACAAATTGTTCTCTCTCCGCTGGTATGTCGTTATGTCAGCGGACACTAACAGGAGGCAGTGTGTCAATCCACACAGCACCGAGATCCACATGGAGAAGATGTGAATATTGCCCACTCTGGTAAAACTTGGAGCTAACAGTCCAGCCATTGTATCAGTATCAGTATCAGTAGCTCAAGGAGGTATCACTGCATTCAGTCAAATCCATATATGCTATACCACATCTGCCAAACAGATGCCTGACCAGCAGCTGACCCAACGGGCTTAGTCAGGCCTTGAGAAAAAAAAAAAAAAAAAAATAAAATAAAATAATTAAAAGAAATTAATGTGACCAAACGCGCTATGCTTGCTCCAACACTATTCACGCACAAGCTACAGCAGGCGACGTTTTCCCTCCTAACCCCTGCACAGAATGTGTGACGTGACTCTGCTTACAACATTTTGTCCTCTCCAGACAACCTACTCAAGGCTGGAACATTGTCGCGTCGCGGTATGCTATTGGCTGAGCTGGAATCTGTGTTTCTGCTCCAAAGTATTTAATTAATTAATTTGTCTTTTGTCAGATCAGTAAACTACAAGTATTATATACTGGCAGAATTGTCGCAATTCCATCTTTAAATCTATTCCATTTATGTTTGCCTACGTTAAACTGATTTACGCAGTTTGTAATTTTCAGCGACGAGCTCGTTAAAACTGACCCTGTTCAGGTGACTTAAGATTATAAATTCATCTTAAATAATCAACACTTCATTTTATACTCATTATAAAGTAGGTGTTGAGCTCATTCTTTTGGAACTTATCCGACGTAAATCGGTTCAGGAATCATTTAGAAATCTGGCACTGAACACTTTGAAACAAGCACAGTTCTCATGGATTTGGGCTGATTAGTGACGATCTGCTCGCAGCACACGTGACGGCCTTTGCGGTCCGCTAAACTTGCATAAATTGGGACAGTGAGTGATGAGTGGTCATTTCATACCTGGTCAGTCATCTGACCAGAGCCTGCTCTCTCTCTCTCTTGCTGTGTCGCGAGCAGTGTGTTGTGTCGTGAGTGTCCCCACAACGGCTGACACCTCGCTACGCGTATCGCTGTAAGTACTAGTGTGTAAGTACCGTGAACGTCAGGATTGCAAGAGCAAGCGCAACTTTTGGTAGACTCAATGCAAATGTCTGGAACAGAAGAGGCATTAGTCTTGAGACCAAGCTAAAGGTCTACAGAGCAGTAGTTCTCCCCACACTACTGTACGCCTGCGAAACTTGGACAGTGTACCAACGACATGCCAAGAAGCTGAACCACTTCCACACAACATGCCTCAGGAAGCTACTGAACATCAAGTGGCAAGACAAGACCCCAGACACAGAGGTGCTCGCAAAAGCCACCCTTCCCAGAATCTTCACCATCCTGATGCAATCCCAGCTTTGCTGGGCTGGACACGTGGCGCGCATGCCAGACCATCGGCTGCCCAAAAGGCTCTTCTATGGCGAGCTGCAACAAGGGAAGAGATCACACGGAGGTCAGAAGAAGCGCTTCAGAGATACTCTGAAAGTCTCTCTTAAAGCGTTTGATATCAACCCTGACTCCTGGGAGGAATCTGCAGTGGACCGTGACAAATGGCGCGCTGCTGTGCACAAAGGCGCCAGGTTGTGCGAGGCCAACAGGACTGCTGCAGCTGTTGAGAAGAGGCAGGCCAGAAAGTCACGGGCAAACAAGCTCCCTGACAATGATATGCCTGTCTTTGTCTGCCCCAACTGTCAGCGAACATTTCGTGCGCAGATTGGACTATTCAGCCATCTGCGCACTCACAGATAGATTCATGAGCATCCTTCACCCCACCCCACCACCACCCTCCCCCCATCCCCCATCCCCCATCTGGATGACAACGATGGTCATCATCGATCTCGATGGACACACCACCACCACCAGTGTGTAGAATGTGTTGATTTGTAAATTGTATTGTTCGACACAGTACTTGTGTTCATATGAGTATGTTGTTATTGCTTTGTTCAGTTAATTCTTTGTTCAGTTATTGCTTTGACATGTTAGTCACAGCTTGGCTATGATTGATCTAGAAAATTGTCATGTCGTCTTATGCTCGTAGCAGTGTTCCATTTGATTCTTATTAACGTCACAGTCAGTGACGTCTCTGGACACAGATAGTTTGTTCCAGAATGTTCTAGTGAGTGCATAAAGTTCATTCACCACTTAATGGTTAAGCCATGATGGTTCTTCACTTACTATCTGGTCTATCAGTTTGCCAGTATTATATCTAAGTCACTGATTCTCTATCTTGTTTGTTATTCAGGTATTGTCTTTCATGCTAATATCAGTTGTACTGCTACAGTGCGCTCAGTACTCTAAGATGTGTGTAGTATTCTGTTGTTGTGATTACAAGATAGTGTTGGATTAATATCGGTTATTGGTTAAAACCACCTGATATGTATCACTCTGTTAATTGTAATTTAGTTGTCATGCTCTCTCCTATAC
>NC_134889.1:31074448-31086948 GCF_041734735.1 Babylonia areolata
TCTCTCTCTCTCTCTCTCTTTGTTTTTGTTTGTTTGTTTCTTTCTTTTTGTTCCTTCCATCATCACTTTTCTCCTTTCTGTTGTCTTTTCTTTCTCTTTTTTTTTCTCTCTCTCTTTCTTCCCCCTGTAATCTGTCTTCTTACCATTGTCATGCTCAAACATTGTCAAGGTCATGCAACTCTACTTGCCTCTTCACCCCAGAGCCTGTTTAGCATAGCCTTCCCTGTTCCCTTACCCCGGAATAAATGGACCTGTTTTCTTGGTGAGCAGCAGTAAGCCAAGCTATTCTAGTGTTGCTGTTTTATTTTGGAAAACAAACAAGTGTCATAACAACCGTATCTACTGACTTGGTAGCATCTTCACAAAGCATCTTTGTTGTGTTTTTATTTGCCTTATGGAATAGAAATGTGATAGAAACGTGTTTGTTTGTGGCCTTGTTTTTTGTTTTTTTTTCCTTTTTTTTTGTTTTTTTTAAAGCAGACGCGTTCACTATAGTTGGTTTTTAACACACACACACACACACACACACACACACACACACACACACACACACACACACACACACACGTGCACACAGAGTTGCATTGCTTGGGTTAACGTAAATACTCGCAATTATTACATCACACACACACACACACACACACACACACACACACACACACACACACACACACACACACACACACACACACACATAGTTGCATTGTTTGGGTTAACGTAAATACTCGCAATTATTACATTACACACACACACACACACACACACACACACACACACACACACACACAAGCTCACACACACAGAAACACACACAAGCACACACAAGCACACACACACATATATGCACACAAACACGCGCGCGCGCGCGCGCACACACACACAAACACACATACACACACACACAAGTACACACTCATATTAACACACAGACGCATTATATCAAATTTTTTAATGGCATTAGTTCAGGAATGCAATGATGTGAATAGGTTCACGAGTATTTTTGGTTCCATTGTATAAAAAGGGTGAAGTAGAGTTCTGTGCATGAAGATATGTTGTGCTTTCAAAATGAATGGCTCTGAACAGAGAAAGCATACAATTTTATACAGAAAGTATAACATCGTAACAAATGTTCGACTGAAAGTAGATGAGAAGGATGATAGGTAGAAAAAAAAGGAACAATGTTATCGACATACATCTTCAATTGTATGATAGGTTGAACATGTCTTTTTATAGAAACATATGATAATCGCAAATGATCTGTCCTTTTTTTTTTTTACGAATAGGACTGGAACATCGGGCATACAATGGACCTTTTGAAATCTGCCAATAAATGGTTTGAAATGTTGACAACAGACAAGTATATGAACCGAAGCAAAGCAATAAAGAAATCATAATGATAATAATAATGATAATCTCCCGTTAAAACATTCTGACATAAATCAGAGTTATGTTTTCTTCTGTATGATAAAATCAGTTGAGTTTTATCATTGTTCAATACTGATTTCTTGGATGTCATCCACTAGTTTACTTCAGAACACACGCTGGCGACACCATCATATAACTGGGAGATATAGTGTAAAGAGCGACGTTGTATTATATCTGATACAGATTATGTATGAACAGTGAAAAGGAAACGTGTGAGGAAAGAGCCCTAGACAGCACCTACATGCACTGAGTGGGTCAAGGGGAACCATTAATAGATGCAGGCTGTATGCAGTCCAAGATGTGTGATTAAATCAGATACACTGATGGTATGAAACACCTAGATAATTGAGGTGACAGAGCAATATCTCCTGATCGACTGTGTTGAAGGCTGCTGAAAAATCTAGTAGGGAGAGAAGGGAAACGTTTCCATCTCAGATACTAATTGTGTGTTGTGCTGATGGTACAAGCAGATCGACCGATCTACTGATTTGAATAAACTAAAAGACTATTTTATTTCATGATCTAGGAGCAGAAACAAATAGCATTTGTTGATGTTGATGTTGATGTTGTTGTTTAAGATTATGATGATGATGATGATGATGATGATGATAATGATGATGATGATGATGATGATGATGATGTTGAAGATTTCAATGATATTCATAAGGAAGACACTGTTGGGCCTAACTGCTCAGTGGATTTTTCTTCTTCTTCTTCTTCGTCTTCTTCTTCTTTTATTTATTTATTTATTTATTCTTTTTTTTAATTTAGATCAAGACTTGTTCAGTGAGGTGTGACTGTAGCCGACCTGAAGATACTGGGAAATACCTGGCACCAGCGAAGGAGTGGCGGCTGAAGTAAAGAACGAAAGATGTGTGTATCACAGCACCTTGGGTTTGTGCAGAGATAAAGCATCTGTTTTATGTTGTTGTTTTTATTGTTGTTGTTGTTGTTTTGTTGGCAACGCTATTTTGTGTTGGTGTGTTTTTCTTTAATCTGCTTTTTAATTTCATTCTTATTATTTCATTTTATCTTATGTTTGCATTTGGCTATTATAGTAGAAGTATAACGTGTGCTTGGATCAATACACATGATTTGAAACCACAAAATTATACCAACCTGAAACTATTGTGTGTTAGTGTTGTCTATAGTTTCCTTTTTGTTTTGGTTTGTTTCTTGTCATTGCTCAGTCTACAGGGACATTGCCTGGATTTCATTTGCTTCCCCATACAGTGGGGGTAGGGAGAGGTGTCTGTTGAGTCACTGCTTTCATAACTTCCGTATGCCTGTGTTGGTATCACTCTGATGTCAGTCACAAAGACCGATGCTGAATGGCACTGTTGTAAGCTTGGAACATACTTGGAACATTAACATCAAATCACAGTGTCTCCATGTTCCAAGCTTCCAGCTGCCACTCATTATTTGAACAACATCGATAATCAAATGACAGATTTGGAAGAAGAATGCCATTCTACCTGCATCTCTTACACTTTCACCATTTTTTAATTCGGTCATGGGTTTGGCTTCGAAGCGGTTGTAGGCCACTCCCCAAACTACCAATTTGATAAACAGTATGTGTTTCTATGTGGAAGAGAGACATTTACCAAAATATGCAAATAATCCAGCTAAGGATATGTTTTAGGAAAAAAGGTGAAATCAGTTCTGGAACTGATTTATCCTCTTGCTCTTCTTCTTTTTCTTCTTCTTCTGCTGCTGCTGCTGCTGTCATATGTTATTTAATGTTTAACCAGAGTGTGAAGATGTACAGAATGAAACACGCCCCTGCCCGTCCAATGGTGACAATTGCAATGGGCTTTTGTCGATCTGTGGCCGATGTTATAAAATTGTTGACAGCCTGCGTGGGTTTGTTAGTGAAAGAAAACATATCCACAGGAAAGCCGATGATTACTGTAGATCCATTGGAGGCAGGGTAGGTATTCCGAAGTGTGTTTTTGACTGGTACAGTGGACTTGAGAGAGGTTTGTATTGGATCGGTATGACCACTGGAGAAATGTCAAAGCCAAATATGTACATACACTGCACGGTTCACATAGATGGGACAGTCGTTCATAACTCCGTTCATTTATGTGGCATTTCTTTATCGCAGAAACGTGGTGAGTTATGTTTTTGTCTCTACAGTGATCATTGGTGTTTGCAAGCTCTGTCATGTACACTCGACAAACCCTATCGTGTTGACGTGGGGACAGTTTGTGAATTCATACAAAAGAAAACAGACGTGAGTTTTGATAACACACCGGTAATTGTTTTCACCAACACATGTTTTTCTCGGTCTGTGGGACAATGGCATGTGTGCACTGATGGTCAGATGACTCATTATTTTTTTCTGTGTGGCTCTAGTCAACATAAAGTATGTGATAAAGAGCACACAACTCCTTGTACATTTCCCGGTCAGTCGTCACACACCAACAGGTCTTACTCTTCGGACCGTTATAACTACATATTCACGTGTGAACATGATTTCAGAACAATATCATACACCCTGGTGTGTGACTTTATAATGGATTGTAATGATAAGAGTGATGAATCAATTTGTAAACATCCTCTTTGTAGCAGTGCATTCAGATGCGCCAACAGTCAATGCGTATCGTTTGACAAGGTCTGCGATCGAGTGTTCCACTGTCTGGATGAGTCAGATGAACAAAATTGTCGTGCATATAAACTCACAGATGATCAAAGACAGTTAGGTCCACCTCCAGCACTTGTTAATTTTGACGGCATCAAATTCTTCATCTCCACTCCAATGAATACCAGTGAGTCCTGTCCCGACAGCCACTATCGCTGTCCTGGTGAGGTCAATAACTGCCTACCTGTCTACACACGGTGCAATGGGGTGTACGACTGTAGTTACCACGATGATGAAGAGGGGTGTGAACAACTGAAATGTCCAGGACTTTTTCGGTGCAGACTTTCAACAATGTGTTTACATAGTGACCACATGTGTGATGATTGGCCCCACTGCCCAATGAATGATGATGAATTGGCATGTCACATAACCTGTCCTGTGAACTGTCTATGTCAAGGTCACTCTTTTCTGTGTCCTCAGTCTTTTTCTGCAGCACTCTTCCCTCAGCTCCGCTACCTGGATGCTACAGGGTCAGGTATGACACTGACTGATGTGAGTCACAATACCCTCCTTATAGCTGCTGTTTTTGCACACTGTTATATATCCCAACTTCCCCAAATAGTCTTGGTAAATATGAGGTTCCTTGATATCAGTTGTAACAAACTGCAGTTTGTCAATATAACTTCTCTTCTTCGGTTACACAGTCTCCAAGCACTTTCCCTGTCCAACAATCCCCTTACCTCAATCCACGCTGCTCTGTCACCTGTTAACCAGCACAGTGCACTCACAGTGCTGGATCTGTCCCACACCATGCTGACAGTGTTCGACTCAAAGGTCCTGTCACAATTTCATCGCTTAGAGAATCTGAATTTAACGTCCACTTCCATTCACACAATCAACTCAGATGGGTTTCGGTTCACACCGCAGTTAACTGAACTCTACATGGATGGTAGCCCTGTTAAAGTATTTCCGCCTGACATATTTAAAGCTGTTTTTAAACTGCGCGTTTTTACCACACAGAACTATAAACTTTGCTGCAGTGAAATACTTCCCTACACCTTTGATGAAGCCGATTCAGTTTGCATTGCCCCAAAAGATGAAATTTCTTCATGCAAAGATCTGCTGCAGTCGTGGGTGTACCGTGGGTTTCTGTGGTTGGCTGCCTGTCTCTCTCTGACTGGTAATGTCTTCTGCTGTTGTGCTCGAGTGTTTTTGAAGCATATGAAGTTTTCAAGTGGATTCAGTGTGTTTGTCTTAAGCCTAACCATGGCTGATTTTTTAATGGGTGTGTACATTGCTATTATTGGAGTGGCTGATGAACGATTCCGTGGACAATACCTCCACAATGATGACACATGGAAAAACAGTATAAACTGTAAGGCAGCTGGCTTTTTGTCTCTGTTGTCCAGTGAGGTGTCAGCCTTTAGCATCTGGCTTATTACATTGGATCGTTTTATTGTCCTTCGCTTTCCTTTTAGCACCAAGAGGTTTGACAGAACATCAGCAACAGTGACTTGTGTCTGTACTTGGTTGGTTGGCTGGTTTGTAGCCTTGGTTCCATTACTTCCAGTCACATCGCACTGGGAATTCTATAGCCAGACGGGCATTTGTATCCCTTTGCCTGTAACAAGACGAGAGTTTAAAGGGAAAATATATTCTCTCGGTATTCTAATCTTCCTTAATTTCATAATGTTTCTATTCATTTGCGCTGGTCAAGCATTCATCTATTTGTCAATACGGTACAATGCTCTGAAGACTGATTCTACAAAAACGTCACGGGACATGACTATTGCTCGGCGACTGATCACGATTGCAGCGACTGATTTCATGTGCTGGTTTCCCATCGGTTTGTGTGGGACGCTGGCTTTGGCAGGATTTGCCATTCCTGCAGAAGTGAACGTGGCCATGGCTGTTTTTGTTTTACCTTTAAATTCTGCTGTGAATCCTTTCATGTATACGCTCAACACTTTGGCTGAAAAGAGAAGGAAAGCGAATGAAACGGAGCTTCGTAAATGGCTGGAATCCCATTCAGAACTAATTGATGATTATTGCACAAACTGAAATGACTCTTTATATCATCATGATGCTTTGACCAATATTTTTCATGGAACCCCCCTCTCTCCCCCCTCTGTCTTTCCCTCTTTCTTTGCATCGTTCTCAGTTGGTCTTTCTCGCTCTGTCTCTGTTCCTGTCTCTCTCAGCTTTTCCCCGCATGGAGTTAAACAGAGTCTACAGAAAGCGTTGTGCAAACACATAATTCAGTGTCAAGAACATAACTTGCCGCACAGACAGGAACTTTCAAGTTTGCAGATGTATCCATCAAATTAGCGAAGTCTTCACAAGGACCCAGCATGACCAGATGCAGCTGATCTTAGTTTCCATATGCAGACGAGCCAGACCAAAGAGTGTGCCCTCTGATGTGGCATGAAGGTACACATTCCTGAATATATATATATATTACGGCCAAGATGATAAATGAATCTGCTTCGCAGATGTGGTATAGCGTATATGGATTTGTCTGAACGCAGTGACGCCTCCTTGAGCTACTGAAACTGAAACTGATAAATGAATAAAGAGTATTACAGTTGTGGTGATTAATGCAGCAAAACTGCAATGGTTTAGCCGATGTATCAAGAGTACTACATTCTAGCCGATAATTGTATATCTGTGGTTTAGCTGACAAATGTATCAAGACTACAGGACTTCGGTTTGGCGTCCTGCACATGTAATTGAGGTGACAGACCCACAGACAATCAAAGACAGTTAGGTTCACCTCCAGCGCTTGTTAACTTTGACGGCATCAGATTCTTCATCTCCAATCCAATGATTACCAGTGAGTCCTGCATTTGTAAAACCAGAGCATGCACCAGTGACCACGACTGAAGTGACCCAGAGGCAACGCCAAAACTTCTGCAGTTGGTGAGCTTACGGTGACCCTGCAAAGCACCATGTAGACTGACAGAGGTGAGACTGTGACAGGAGGAATGAAATGCGTGTTCAGGTTGAGTGGAATGGGGAAGTGTGCCATGTGGAAGATTTCAGTGTCAGTTTCAGTTTCTCAAAGAGGTGACATTCCGTTTGGACAAATCCATACACGGTACACCACATCTGCTGGGCAGATGCCTGACAGTGACAGCAACATGACCAGATGCGCTAGTTGGGCCTTGAGTGCATGCACGCGCGCGCGCGCACACACACACACACACACACACACACATATATGTATATATATGTGTGTGTGTGTGTGTGTGTGTGTATGTGTGTATGTGTGTGTGTGTGTGTGTGTGTGTGTGTGTGTGGATTTTCTCAGACAAGCCCTGGGTATCAAAAGCTCTAAAGAAAATACTAAATAAATAGAAACTACCTGATGAAAGCGGCGATTGAAATCAAATGTGTACAGGGAAATAATGACAAAAGAAATAAAAGAATCAAAGATAATTGTGTAAAGTAAAAGCTGAAGGTCTCTAAAAGCGGCAGTTTGAAAGTTGCAGGGAACGGAGCTTCAATTACTTTCAGGACTCTGTAACGTACGAATCTCGGCACCATCTATATCATTATATCAACAACAACAACAACAACAAAATAGTGGAAGAATTGATCTTAATACTGAGCTCGAAAATTATTGTCCATTTCCAAGAAAGTGTTTCAAATGATGAAAGCGTTTTGTCATTGATTCATCCACTGTTGAATCCACTTTCTGGAAGTTGAATGAATGACTGAATGAAGTTGATAATGCATGGCGCTTGTCATGCCAACGCTCAACTTACATCACAGATTGACATAAGCTCACAGCTGGGCCAACAGCAGAGTGAGAACTGTATGATCAATAGTTTCTCCATTGCAGTGGGAAGTTATTTACAACTTTGTCTTTGGTGGACTCAAACTAGGAGGCAAGACTGCACTGGCTCTTGGTGCTGCAACCTTGGGTGTTAGCTGGCCTTTGGGAACCATCCCAACGCCGTCCATCCTAAAACCCTCTCGGCCGAGAGAGTGGGGGAAGTAATTTGGGCAAGACACTTTCCACTATAATTAAATTCTTGCCCAGATAGTTGGGGCAGCAGTTACCTCCTCTGCTGTTCTGATGGTCACATTCGGACTCGACTATGATACATAGTGCAGGGCGAGTAAAGATTTGCACAACTACTGTATGTGTTCACTGCGCCACCCACACACAACCATTCAGTTTTCAGTTAGTTAGAATTCCTCAAGGAGACGTCACTACTGCGTTCAGACAAGTCCATATACACTACACCGCATCATAGGTGAAGGTCACACGCCTAACAGGCTGAGTGATTCTAGCTCTCCGTATTTTTGTTTATTGTGTTGGTTGTGTTTGGTGTTGTGTGGCTAGGTTCTGCAGAGTGTTTTATTATGGATCCCTTCGAACAATGCATGTATGTGTGTGCCCCGATCTACATAAGACTGGCTGTGTTTTGGATTTCTCTTTCTCCTTTCCTGTCAGTTTTGTACTGCGCCGGCCCGCCATTCATCTCTCCCTTCAACACGCCTGTACACGTGCAAAACGTAACGTTCAGTGGTAGTGGACAGGTGGGCAGCCTTTGTCAAGGTGAGCGCAACGTCCCTCCCTTTGATCTGTACTCGCGCGCTGAACTGTTTGCTGTCAAACCTGCACCTTTGACCCCTGACCTAGTTGTGCGCCTGCGAGGAACATGCATTGGCGCTTGCCTGCCGCGAAGACGAAATCGCCGAGCAGGAAATAGAAAACAAAAGCCCATCAAAACTGTCCTTTCCGTACGGACCCCCAACAGCACTACTGACAGTTCCCCTGATGTGTCACCTGTGTGTGTCGACAGATCCACTTCATGCAGCGCTGTTTGTGCCGCTTCCAGCCTCAACACATGTGTTCCTGCTAACATTTTTCCTTTCCGTGACATTGTCCCCCCTGATGACAATATTCCGAACTGCAATGTATCCCCCGTGCCAGTTATAGCCTCTGCTCCGCTTCCTACTCCTGCCACACCTGTATCAACTCCCGGACTTTTTTTCTTCCTTCCCATTGTCCTCCACTGCTCAGTCACCATCTTCTTCTTCCACTGTCTGTCTGCCTGACTCACCTGCTTCACCATTCGATTCCTCTCTCCTTACCTCTGATCTCTTTCATGCCTGCCTGTTCAATGCTCGATCTGTCTGCCCTGATCAAGAGACTGACTATATTTCTGATTTTATTTTTGAAAAAAAAACTTTGATATCGTATTTCTTACCGAAACCTGGTTAAAGTCACAAGGTCACGAACCCAAACTTAAACAACTGACCCCGCCTGGATATAAAACTATGTCACTTCCTCGATTGTCTCGTGGAGGTGGCATCGCCACCGTCTACAGAGATATCTTGGAGTCTTCCCTCTCCTTCTCCTATAACCACGCCTTTCCACATGATACTTTCAAAATGCTAGAAGTCACTCTCAGTGTTCCCGGTCACTCAATCATCTTCTGTTGTCTCTATCGTCCTCCGCCTAGTCGTAAAAATAACCTAACATCTTCTCAGTTTCACGATGAGTTCCGAACACTACTTGATTACTAAAACCTTCGTTCTGGCAAACTTATTATCCTCGGAGATTTCAATTTTCATTTCGACAACCAGACTTCCACTGATGTCAAACGCCTATGCCAATCTCTGTCCACTCATTCTCTCTCTCAGTTCGTTACAGAACCAACACACAGATATGGCCATACGTTGGACTGGCTAATTGCACGTGAGTCTGATGCCATGGTTGCGTCAGTGACTGTAACTGACAAACTTTCTTCCGACCATTCTGCTGTTATATTCTTGCTTAATATTTCAATGCCTACCAGAACCAAAAAATCTGTTACTCGTCGCAACCTGAAATCCATCAATATTAACACTTTATCTTTTAAAGCTGCTGAACGCCTTTCCAAAATTTCTTCCCTTACCGACGTATCCACACATTACAAAACTGTCCTCTCTCAACTGCTGGGTGAATATGCACCCCCCATTACCCGAATGCTCCCTGACAGACCCTCCGCCCCATGGTATACACAAGACATTCGACTTGCAAAACGCAAACGTCGCCAACTGGAAAGACGATGGCGATCAACAAAACTGCAAGGCCACAATCAAATATTCCGAAAACAAATAAATAAAGTCAAACATATGATCTCATCAGCAAAAACAAACTTTTTTTCTTCTCAAGTTCTCGATGCCACATCCACCAAATCTTCTCGGAACTGCAAAAAGGACTCCTCTTCCTTCTGCCTACACTTTATGTGAACTCCCCAATGTCTTCTCCTCTTTCTTTTTCGACAAAGTCCAAAATATTCGTACCATCTTAGACCAAATGTCTTTCCAACCTGTTCATCCTGATCCTCAATTCAGCGGTACTCCTCTCCATTCCTTTAATCCATTGACTGAAACGGAAGTTCATGAAATCCTAAAAGAAATGACAGTAAAATCCTGTGAGCTCGATCCTATACCAGCCTCGGTCTTTTCCCAATGTGTCTCACATCTTCTCCCCACAATCACCAATATTGTCAACTCATCCCTTCTCATCGGAACGTTTCCATCCACTTTCAAAACTGCAATCGTCCGGCCTCTTCTGAAGAAACCCAACCTTGACGCAAACATTTTGAAAAACTATTGACCAGTTTCTAATCTTCCATTCATGTCTAAACTCCTTGAAAAAGCTGTCCTCAAGCAGCTTAATAACCACCTTTGTTTCAACAATCTCATCCACCCATTTCAGTCTGCTTATCGCGCTGACGATAGCACCGAAACCACTCTCCTCCACATTCTGAACAATCTACTGATAGCGTCTGACTCAGGAAAAATTTCCCTTCTCACTCTTCTCGACTTGTCAGCCGCTTTTGATACGATAGACCATTCAATCCTTCCTTCCCGTCTTCATTTTACATTTGGTATCAACGGCACTGTTCTAAACTGGTTCAAATCTTATCTCACTGATCGATTCCAGTCTGCCATTGTTGATAATTTCCAATCTGAACCCGTTAAAATCGAACATGGAGTCCCACAGCGATTTGTTTTTGTTCCAGTGCTCTTCACACTGTACACTGCTCCTCTCGCTGAAATTAGCAACCGCCATAATATCAGTCATCATTCTTATGTTAATGACACTCAACTCCAGAAGTCTGATACCCCTGAAAAATTGTTGTCGCTCTTGCAAGAAACATCCAACTGCTTCCTGGACATTCAAAACTGGATGACTCGAAATAAGTCACAATTGAACGTGGACAAAACTGAAGCAATGATCATAGGAACTAAACAAAAAATGTCTTCCATCACAATTGACACAATCAAACTTGGCAGTACATCCATCCCTCTTTCCACGTCAGTCAGGGACCTCGGTGTTGTCCTTGACAATACACTTTCCATGCAAAAATTTATCAGTCAGACATGTCAGTCCTGCTACTGTCAACTGCGACGCATCAGTGCCGTCCAGAAATATCTGTCCACTGACGCAACATCTAGACTTCTTGTTTCTCTCATTCTCTCTCGCCTTGACTACTGTAACTCTCTATTGTCTGGTCTGCCTGCTTCATCCATTCAGTCCCTTCAGCGCATACAAAACTCTGCTGCCCGACTCGTCCTCAGAAAGAAAAGATCTGGGCACATCACTCCTCTTTTGCAACATCTCCACTGGCTCCCTGTCTCACACCGAATGAAGTACAAGATCAGCACTCTATGTTATAGATGCATTCACAAAACTTCCTATCTCTGCGGCTGCCTTCACCTCTACACTCCATCTCGCTCACTACGATCGGCTTCGGATCTACTCTGTTTACGCATACCCAGATTCAAACACTCGACTGTTGGCTGCCGTTCTTTCTCTGTTTCTGGACCTTGCGATTGAAACGAACTTCCTTTTTCGCTTCGTCAAGTCTCCACACTCAGCTCTTTCAAGTCTGGCCTTAAAACCCACCTCTTCCCAAAATAGCCTCCCTTGTCTGCCCTTCCTTGTCTTTAGTTTCTGCAGTTTTAGAGTTATGCATGCGTGTGAATGACTGGTGTGAAAGCGCTTTGATTTGTCTCTGCACAAGATCCAGCGCTATATAAATACCATTATTATTATTATTATATCTGCTAGGCAGATGCCTGACCAGCAGCATAACTCAACGTGCTTTGTCCGGCTTATATATCAGATATAGCAGAGTCTCTCTATCTATCTATCTATATTTGTGTACTAATCAGAGTGGATTTATTCACATAATTTTGCCAGAGGACAACACGCCGCTTTTTCAATGTGCCAACTGCGTGCTGCACGCGGGACCTCGGTTTATTGTCTCATTTGAATGACTAGATACTTAGGAGAACACACACACACACACACACACACACACACACACACACACACACGATTTAACTGACCCAGAATATGGGGTGTATAAGGTGGGGTGCATGATTTTATCTGTCATTGAAAGCAAGTGTTTTTTTTTCTGCATCAGTGGACTGCTCCTGGAGACATGCACCTCGCAAATATGGGTTGTGTTCAGTGGCC